>NC_092703.1:33233476-33533476 GCF_964275005.1 Diadema setosum
CATTATTTTCTATAGGTATTTTAGATGTATAATCCTTGAAGTCCACCCGCCCCCCATCTTAAAAGTGAATCGATGAAGCGCGCGGCTCCTGAACAGACAAAATTGCGATGCAGCTGATATTATGTTTTACCAGTAATGATCGAGTGTGTTTGTGTAGTGTGTGTGTGTGTGTGTGTGTGTGTGTGTGTGTGTGTATGTGTGTGTGTGTGTGTGTGTGTGTGATTGTGTGTGTGTGTGTGTGCGCGCGCACAGCGTGTGTGATTAATTTGGATTTTTTTTTATTGTAAGACTAAAGTAGAATTTTTATATCACTTTTGTATACATGGTACAAAATTACATCAAATTTAATATTTTTCTGCATGCTTTGAAAAAAAATGTGATTTTGCAGCTGCACAAGTGAGAATATAGGTGCCCAGTCCTATCAGCATTTATGATGCTGATATCGAACGAAATTCAAATTAAGAGTATCGAATAAAGAAAAAGTATTAGTCCGTGTGCTTTATTAAAGGACAAGTTCACCTTATATAGACATGTGGGTTGAGTGAATGCAGCGATATTAGTATAACAGATCAGTGAGAGTTTGAGGAAAATCGGACAATCCGTTCAAAAGTTCTGAATTTTTAAAGTTTCTGCTCAATCATGGCTGAATGAGAAGACTATAGCTTGTGATGTCACATGTGTACAACGGCATAAAGAAAGTATGAAGAAAAATTTTCACTTTTCTCTCATAAGAAAAGCACACTCGACTTCTCTCTTTCAGAAGGCAAGGGGAATAATATTATCAGTATCAAGTCCAAGAAATGTACACTTTATTCAAAAAGTAAAGTTTTGTGAAATTCTCTTTTTATTTTCCTTATATCGTTGTAGGCCTACGCATGTAACAGCACACACTGTGTAGTCTTCTCATCCAGCAGTGATTGCGCAGATACTTTAAAAATTAATAACTTTTGAACGGATTGTCGGATTTTCCTCAAACTTTCACTGATGTGTTCTCCTCATATTGTTGCATTCACTCAACTCACATGTATATGAAAGTGGACGAAATTGTCCTTTAAGGCCATCATCATTATCATCATGATCTTTGTTCTCGTTATTGTCTTAAATGATTATGTTCATACGTAGAATCATCAGAGGGAACTGACAGCGGAAAGGAATGACAGAACACATTGCCCCCCCCCTTTTTTTTTCTTTCTCATTCACAGCCTCAAGTCAGATCGAGATCCAGTCGATAGAAGTCTCGTTTCCAGAATCGTATTTGCCCTGTAGGAATACAGACTAGTCAAATCACATCGTCTCGGAAGTGTCAACTAAACAAAAGCAGACATCCAGTGATTGGTGAGATAGGCTTTGTCGCAGACGTGAGTCAACATTTTTTTTAAACACACAGTTCCTCTCCTCGAAATAGGAAAGGGGTGAAGGTGAGTTCGTATAGCTGAGACTAGCACGGTTTATCATTTCACTCATCGGATTGACAGCATGAAATTTGTTGCCTCTCTGCTGCAGTGATTTTTTTTTTCTGTTGATTCTCGGGAGACAACATGGGGGAAAAACTTTTAGACAACTTACCTAAAAAAAAAATAGAAAAGAAAGAACAAAAAAAAAAAAGTTTCGGGCTGCGGGTATGACGGGAAGAACATGACGCCAGTGTGATGTGGAACGCGCGTCATTGGTCTATAGCCTTTGACCAATGCATTGTACATAATCATTTATAGTTCGTCAGACTCGACAGATTTTCGTTCATTACATTGTTTTTGCTTCTGTCTCCTATGTGCTTTCTAGATTCATGTAATGGCGGGAAGGGTATAACATGTAAAGTTGTTCCCCATTCCCTTCTCCAACAACATCCGCCTCTTCTCCTTCTCTCTGTCTTTCCTCTCCTTTTCATTCTCTTCTGTTAACTTACTCGTTCTCTTCTTCCCTTCCCGTCTTTCTCTGCCAGGCCTCTTCTCTGTATTCCTCCTTTCCTTGGCTCTCCTTTTTAATCACCTTGTGTTGTGCTGTTCTTCTTATCAATATTTCCGGCGTCTTTCAATTTCATACCGTATTATGCAAAATCAAAGATACAAAAATCGGTGTCGTAGATAGTTACGTTATAGGTTCTGTAGAACTTCCATGACGTGATGTGACTGCAGTTTTGGATCGCATTCTCATTGGTGATTTTTGCATTTTAGATAATGATGAAAAGTCTCATTTTCGATATGTCCATGACGATTGTCACAATTTTCCACGTTCAAAAACAAACAACACAAAAAACATGGATAGTAGGTTTATTATGTGTACAGTAGCACCTCCTTCAAGTAATCATTTTTTTTTTTAATTAATATATATTGTCTTATCGTTGTTTATCAGTTTCAAAATATCTTACTGGCTTATTCAGCCTTTCAATGCGGTCACTTAAAAAAAGCCAAAAGGAAGAAAAAACAATATTATAACAAACATGCAATTCTCATACACAGCATTTTTGCAAAATGTAAACTATATCACGCTTCATTTATGCATGAATGTCAATTAGCTGGGAAATTTTGTTATTCAGCCTGAACAAAGACTAGATGAACACCTTTTTGCAATTAACAAGTGTTTCCCATCTATTTATGAGGTTTACGATAAAGGCGAGTCTCCCCGACTTCGCGAGGACCGCATATTGTACCTATAACCACCTCACGCACGATATTGGGAGTGCTTATCTTCGGTGGAAATAAAAATCTTGTTTGTATATCGTAAAAGGTGGAATAGCGGTCATAATATTAACGGGAAAGTCTGGGAGCAGGTGAAGAACAAAGGTAGACAAATGACCTCGTGCCCGTGGAGGTGTCTTTACATTTATCTCATTAAAATTTCTGAAGGTTTATTACCTGGTGAGTAGACTTTGGTGGCCAGGCGTTTGGATATCATAAAAAGATGTTCTTTTATAATGAATTTTTAGTCGTAAATCAGTCTACTGAGATGATATACCGAACATCGCCATTTCTCGGGAACAATACAATAATCTACATTCCCTACTTCTACTTCTACTTCTATATTCTTACTAATTATAACACCATACTTCTATTACTAATGTTTTGCTATCACTATATTATAATCAAATAATTGCTTTTCTGCTATCATACCATGACGTGTATTTATATTGCCATTACACAACCACAGTTTTAACATTTACTAATGCTAAATAGTTTCAATGCTCCTATCGTATACTTTCAACATACATGTTGTGTCTTTCCACCTCTACTGCATGTTTTTTCTTCCAATTGTTAATTATTATCATTATTATTATCATTATCATTATTATTGATAATGATAATAATACTAGTAATAATAATAATAATAATGATAATGATAATAGTAATAATAATAATAACAATAATGATAATAATAGTTATTATTGTTATTATCATTATCATTATTACTATAAAAATAACATGTAAGACTTAATCGCGCTGAATTAAGGCGCTAAATCCATTTAGTAATTAAATGCTCTCATAGGCGCAACCATGTGCAAGATAAGAATTGTATACAGATACATAAGAGAAAGAAAACGACAGGATGTATATGAAATAATGACAATAAATTGTTATTATTATTATTATTATCATTATTATTATTATTATTATTATTATTATTATTATTATTATTATTATTATCATTATCATTATTATTATCATTATTTTAATATCATCATCATCATCATCATCATAACTGTCATCATTGTTAATATATCACTATCGCTATCATCTTCTTTACCATAATCAGCACCATAAAGGGCCTAATTATCGTTACCATTCATTAACCTTTACACTCGAGTCTAAAAATCTTGCCTCCCCCCCCCCCCCGTCATAAATCATGATTTCAGAAGTTAATAGTTATGCTATAAAATAATGACTGTCATTTCGCTGATGGTCTTGAATTTTTACCTGCAAAGCCCCTGGCTTGGCACTAGCAGGAAATGAAAGAATCAATTAATCACTAAAGCTTGTTCTGAGCGTACAAAAGGTACCGACCATAATTATCAACTCTTTTGTCATAGAGAAGATAAGGAAATGAGAAGTTTTTCACATATCAAAGAGAAATGCCGCTATCTCCATCTGTACACAGATAAATCCAATGTACAAAATCACGCAGAGAAAATACTGCAGACATTGACAAAAACTTCAACTTGGAGAGCGGATTTATCACGAAATAAAATCAGGGTTACTGAGTCTAGTGGATTTTATCAAGGGTTTTTTTCCTCAGTGTTTGCAGACTCAGTACTTGAGGTTGGACTGGGAGGAGGCGAAGTGGAGAAAGAAAGGAATATACCTCACATGGGGTGACTGCATTTAGTGATAAATCACCAACCATTATCTGTCGATATCTTCCCTTTATCGTTTCGTGATGTGTACAGCGACCCCAATTTTGCCCCGTAATAAAATCCCGATTGACTCTTCGAGCTTATTCTTTTCTGGTTTGTTTGTTTGTGTTTCTTTGCTGTTTTATTTTTGTGTCACCGTCCCAGGCGATAGTGCCTTCACATTTCTGTTCTGGATAATAAGTTTTCGTCATTTGCTGCTGGTCGACATCTGTTTGACATGCTCGTATCATAACGACATCATGCGATGGCTACTTCAATACGCAAAGAGCTAAAGAGCCGTTCACCCGTATCATAACCTTGCCACTGAGGAACCGCGCCAGATCGGCAATCACATGCAATGGATATTTCTCATTTTGTAAATGTTATGTTCATGATCGCACTGAAAAAAAAAAATATTACTAATAATACTTCTTTAAGTGTGCACAAGACCAAGAAAAACAACATCAACAACATCTCATACATATTTACGACTTTATACACTCTGTAAACATATTTTGGTAACTGGGGTGAGTGAGAATTGCAGACACTTTGCTATACATCTGCGCATTAACCCGAATAATATTTTCCCTTCTGTAATATGTCTGCTGCAAAGTTAATGCTTTCAAGGCATGAAGTGGAACACACTGCAATTGACGTGTTCATAACACCACTTACAGTGTACTCGACTTTCAGCAAAATTCTCTTGGTAGAATCAAGAAGGTATTATCACGCACCTCCTTGGTAGAATCCTCCATTTTATTCAGCGTTTCCTCGACATCCTTTTCCCTCCCCAATCCTGATCAGGAGGTGAGGTCGACGGACATGACGAGAAAATAATGGCCCACGTAATTCCCAACGTAGACCCGCACACTTCGGTGCGTGAAGTCATTATTTAATCATTACAATCTTCGATCATCCGTGCCGCCGACGCGCCGATTTTAAAGGCATGCACGTCTTCTAAAGATGTCGACATGCATCATCTGAGTGTGCAATGCCTACACGTTGTCACATCACGTGACCACTAGATGGCCAATCCCGTCGGTATCACCCTGTTGAAAACTTAATAGGTAAAAAAACAAACAAACAACAAAACAAACATATACACAAGTATAAACAGTAATAGGAAGGCTGCCAATAACAGGCCCTGTATAAACCTTCCAGCTCCCTTCAAACCTTGACTTATCGTTAACTGCTTGCATCAAGGTGGTGGAAACTCAGGTTATACTAGATTGCATTATGGGTCACACACAGACACACACGCTCACACACACATATTTACATAATATATGATAAAAGTGTGTATATATATGATATATATATATAATATATATGTATATATATATATATATATATATATATATATATATATATATGATATATATATATGTATGTATTCATTTATTCTTTCTTACTTTCTTCCTTTCTTTCTTTCTTTCTTTCTGTTGTTTATTGATATTCGTTATGTCTGATTCAGTTGCCCTGTATTTTCATTTATACGTTTTAACCTGCAGGCGATTGTTGCAGCTGCATACTTGTAATATCTTTATTTCATCTTTATATATTGTGTTCACGTCTTTCAATGTTTCCCTTGTTGTTGACTGATTAACTTCAATAAAGTGATGATACAAACACAGTATAATATATTGAATTGAATTGAATTGAATTGAATTGAATTGAATTGAACTGAATTGAACTGAATTGAACTGAATTGAACTGAATTGAATACATATCGAAAATAAGCATGTTTGTACGAATCAAGCAGTGTTGTCCTCTATTTCTTTCTCTGATCTTTGTGTTATCCTTTCCTGAATTTATTTTCTTTAATTGTGGAATATATCTTTACCTATATCCATAATATTATGTAACTTTATTCCTCATCCATATGTTTGTATTTTCTTTGAGGGACCCGCAAGTTAAAAACTGCTTTTCAGCGGGTTCCACCATTTTTTTTCTGAACATTGTTACCTTATTTGTTAAAAAAAAAAATATTTACCAATAGATTTCGCTGTATCGTCATCGTATTTAGATATACCTTGATGATTTGTGCTCTTAAAAGTGAAGCAAATTTTGTATTGAATTTGGGGAAAACAGAATTGAAAGTGCGACGGGGTGGCGAGTAAATGTGAGGGGAGCGGTTGGGGTTTTGCTGGTGTACATCATTTTGCGATCTCTAACAGAGCAGAATGGTTGAAAGAGAGAATGTAGCAGACAAAATGACATTATAAGAGAGAGCGAGAGAGAGAGAGAGAGAGAAGGATGGAGAGAGAAAGGGAGAAAGAGGTGACCTTTAATTCCGTCGGCGAGATATGGAAATATGACGGTGCGCTATCGCATCATTTTCGGCAGACTACAAAAGGGCGAGCGAGACGTTAAGTGTGATAACACGTCCTGGGTAAGCTTCTCCACGGTCCGATGAAACCTGCTTTATGTCAGTGGAAACATCCACGGATGCTCCGCACATCAGGTGCTCTTCTTCGGGATCTATGCGACATCTCGATTCTCGATACGTCGTATGTAAAGCATCGGTAGTTTTTATGGTCGCTCGTAGAGTTTGAGGGTGTGTGTGTGTGTGTGTGTGTGTGTGTGTGCGTGTGTGTGTTTGCGTGAGTGTGTTTCATGAACTCTTTATGTAATTGCGTCTGCGGTGTTGCAACCTTGTGTGTTGCTTTCGTATTGTGTGTATATTTTGCTTGTGTTTGTGGGTGAACGTGTGATATAATATGTGTGCGTTTACAGATGTGTTTGAGTGTCTATATTTTATGTGTTATGTGCCTTATATTTAGGTGATCCGAGTATCCTCTCGGATCACCTTCTGTATCTGTACTGATTCTTTATTCTTCTTCTTTATTTCTTTATTTCTCCCCAAAAGTTGTGCAGAGGTCAGCTCAGAAAGCACTCTGCCTATCAATTTCAAAATTATACCATGTGTGCATCATGTCCTAAAGACAACAAATCTAATGTATCATTGTGATCAGTCGACCGTGACGTCACTATGACGTCATTATATGAAAACACATTCTCAATCATATCTAATTAATGGAATGGAATTTTTCAATGAAATTTGCGTCACATATATTTCAAGTCATGCGCATTCTACTCATATTCTCAAAATTCATATTTTTTCTAAAAACGTGCGCGTACGCGCGCGTTGAAATATTTGCATACTCCAATCGAGCTCAAAATTTTTTTGCACACGTTTCAGACCATTTAGAGCATTTTTTGACAAATTGAAAAAATTGGACGGACGCGTACGCGCGCGCGCATATGCGCACGCACAGCTCGAATGTCATAGAAATTTCCCGTTTTTTCACACTTATCGGATGCCTGAAATGTCAAGGAAGATTTCTGCCAAGTTTCAAGTCAATCCGATTCAATATGACGTCATACGGGCATGTCAAAGTTGAAATTCCGCGCGCGCGTCAATGCCGATATACAGTTCAACTATGCCAAAAAACCGCCAATTTTAAATCTGATTTTACTCGTCGGGATGGACGATGACCCCCCATTTTCTTTACGTATTCTGAAAGCTCATGAGTTGTATATGTCATCTCATGGGTTGCCGATGCTGGCAAAATGATTAAAAGGTATCAAATTTCACAATGAATTAAAAAAACTAAAATTTGAAAATGACGTCATCAAATTTCAAGTTCACTCGAGCGTATCTCCCTTATCCTTTGCCGATTTGCCCCCAGATTTCAGTATGTTGTAGCTTATTAAATGTACTTTCAAAGTTGTAATAACAATATTTTAATTGGATGATGGTATCACCTTGTAAAAATGGATTGAAAGTAATTTTGTCAAATTTGGCCAGTTTACGTGTTATCTCTATGGGAGTGCAGTTTTTCTGGAAATGAAAACTGACATGACTATCTTTATCGAGCACTAGCTCACTTATGCTTCGGTGAATTTCTCCCATATTTTAGTATGTTGTAGCTGAGACTTTGGGCTATCGTAAGTGTGCCCTTTGTTTTTTCATACGGAGTCGGCATCACTTCCAAAAACTTGGTTGAAATTCAAGCTTATCTTCGATGTATTGAAATATTTCTTTCTTTCTGTAACTCTCTTTGCAATAACTCAAGAAAAAAAGCTCCTATCACCACCATATTTTGCACATGTTTAGTTCATGTCACGTACATTATTTCACAAAACAACAACTACTTGATCAGACACCATCTTGGGTATGTAAATTAGGGTCAAAGGTCATAAATGTTTCATCCTGTATCTTCGTGAATACATGTCCTATCTTTCCCATATTTTGCACACGTAAAGACCATGTTACAAGAATCATTTCACAAGATTACCATTTTTGGCTCAGAGGCCATCTTGTCTGTGCAAAATGGGGTCAAAGGTCATATGTACTTCTTCCTGTATCTTCGTTATGACGTGTTATCTCTATGGGAGGGAATTTTTCTAGATGTGAAAATTGACATGATTGTCTTTATCGACAACTAGCTCACTTACCCTTTAGTGAATTTCTCCCAGATTTTAATATGTTGTAGCTGAGACTTTGCGCTATCGTTATACCCTTTGTTTTTTCATACGATGTCGGAATCACGTGAAAAATCTTGGTTGAAATTAAAGCTTATCTTCGATGTATTCAGATATTTCTTTCTTTCTGCAACTTTCTTTGCAATAACTCAAGAAAAACAGCCCCTATCACCTCCATATTTTGCACGTATTTAGTTCATGTCACGTACATTATTTCATAAAATTACAACTACTTGATCGGACACCATCTTGGGTATGTAAATTAGGGTCAAATGTCATAAATGTTTCGTCTTGTATCTTGGTGAATGCCTGCCCTATCTTTCCCATATTTTGCACACGTATAGACGATGTCGCGAGAATCATTTCACAAAATAACCACTTTTTCCTCAGATGCCATCTTGGGAGTGTAAAGGTGGGTCAAAGGTCATATGTATTTGTTGCTGTATCTTCGTTATCTAGTGTATACAGAATAGTACCAAAGATGGCAGACATGATTCCCTTTTCTAAATGAGAATCCAAACATCACACGGCCAATGTCTCTAAACACAGCTGAAACCTGTATGGTCATGCCTATTGCGATCAGGACTCGAATCATTGATAAAAAAAAAAAAAATCGGATCACCTTAATTTGTCAGTGATGACAAATTACAATCTCTAGTTAGGTGATCCGAGTATCCTCTCGGATCACCTTCTGTATTTGTACGGATTCTTTGTTGGTTCTTCTTATTTCTGGACAAAAGTTGTGTATCTACTTACTCAAATTTCAAACTCATACCATATATGTATCATGTCCCAAAGACGACAAATTTTATGTATCACTGTGATCAGTCGACCGTGACGTCACTATGACGTCATTATATGAAAACACATTTTCATTCATATCTCATTAATGGAATGGCATTTTTCAATGAAATTTACGTCACATACATTTCAAGTTATGCGCATTTTACTCATATTCTCAAAATTCATGTTTTCTCTTAAAACGTGCGCGTACGCGCGCGTTAAAATATTTGTATGCTCAAATCGAGCTCAAAATTTTTTTGCACACGTTTCAGACCATTTGGAGCATTTTTTGAAAAATTGAAAAAATTGGACGGACGCGTACGCGCGCGCATATATACGCACGTACAGCTCATACGCAATAGAAATTCCCCGTTTTTTCACACTTATCGGATGCGTAAAATGTCAAGGAATATTTCTACCAAGTTTCAAGTCGATCCGACTCAATATGACGTCATACGGGCCCGTCAAAGTTGAAATTCCGCGCGCGCGTCAATGGCGATATACAGTGCAACAATGCCAAAAAACTGCCAATTTTAAATCCGATTTTACTCGTCAGGATGGACGGTGACCCCCCATTTTCTTGACATATTCTAAAAGCTGATGAGTTGTACATGTCATTTCATGGGTTGGCAATGCTGGCAAAATGAATAAAAGATATCAAATTTCTTAATAAAGTAAAAAAAGTAAATTTTCAAAATGACGTCATCAAATTTCAAGTTCACTCGAGCGTATCTCACTTATCCTTTGCCAATTTTCACACAAATTTCAGTATATTGTAGCTTATTAAATGCTCTTTCATAAATGTAATAACAATATTTTGATTGGATGACGGCATCATCTCGTAAAAATGGATTGAATGTAATCTTGTCAAATTTGACCAGTTTACGTGTTATCTCTATGGGAGTGCAGTTTTTCTGGAAATGAAAATTGACATGACTGTTCTTTTCGAGCACTACCTCACTTATGCTGCAGTGAATTTCTCCCAGATTTTGATATGTTGTAGCTGAGACTTTGCGCTATCGTAAATGTGCCCTTCGTTTTTTCATACCGTGTCGGGATCACGTCCAAAAACTTGGTTGAAATTAAAGCTTATCTTCGATGTATTGAGATATTCCTTTCTTTTTGCAACTTTCTTTACAATAACTCAAGAAAAACAAGCCCTATCAGCCCAATATTTTGCACATGTTTAGTTCATGTCACGTACATTAATTCATAAAATAACAACTGCTTGATCAGACGTCATCTTGGGTATGTAAATTAGGGTCAAAGGTCATAAATGTATCATCTTGTATCTTGGTGAATACATGTCCTATCTTTTCCATATGTTGCACACGTAAAGACCATGTTACAAGGATCATTTCACAAAATAACCACTTTTTGCTCAGATGCCATCTTGGCTGTGCAAAGTGGGGTCAAAGGTCATATGTACTTCTTTCTTTATCTTCGTTATGACGTGTTATCTCTATGGGAGGGAATTTTTGTAGATGTGAAAATTGACATGATTGTCTTTATCGAGCACTAGCTCACTTATGCTTCGGTGAATTTCTCCCAGATTTTAATATGTTGTAGCTGAGACTTTGGGCTATCGAAAGTGTCCCCTCCATTTTTCATAAGATGTCGGGATCACGTCAAAAAACGTGGTTGAAATTAAAGCTTATCTTCGATGTATTGAGATATTTCTTTCTTTCTGCAACTTTCTTTACAATAACTCAAGAAAAACAGGCCTTATCAACCCCATATTTTGCACATGTTTAGTTCATGTCACGTACATTATTTCATAAAATAACAACTACTTGATCAGACGTCATCTTGGGTATGTAAACTAGGGTCAAAGGTCATAAATGTATCATCCTGTATCTTGGTGAATACATGTCCTATCTTTCCCATGTTTTGCACACGTAAAGACCATGTTACAAGGATCATTTCACGAAATAACCACTTTTTGCTCAGATGCCATCTTGTCTGTGCAAATTGGGGTCAAAGGTCAAATATACTTCATTTTGTATCTTCGTTAGTGTATACGGAATTGTGTACCATAGATGGCAGGTCTGACTCCCTTTTCTAAATGAGAATCCAAACATCACTAGGCCAATGTCCACTAAACACAGATGAAACCGGTATGGTCATGCCTATTGGGATCAGGAGACTCAAATCGTTGATTTACAAACAGATCGGATCACCTAATTTGTCAGTGTTGACAAATTCCAAGTCTAGTTATGTTTGTGCTTTTTGTATTTACATGTGTGTTGTGTATGTGTTGTGTTAACTATTTTCTAATAGTGTTGACAGCATTGTGCACGAGTGTGAATGCGTGTGATGTGTGTATGTGTATTAACTTTGTCTGTGCTGTACGTAGTGTGTGGGTGTGTACGCGTGTTGATATAACATTTTCTTAATGTGACTTGAGAATAAATTGGACTACACACACACACACACACACACACACACACACACACACACACACACACACACAAACAAACACATGTATTTCTTTACATTAACACCCATGCTATTTCAATATTTTTTTTAATGAAGGTATACCCAAACGGAGGGATGTTATATAAGATTATATACCACTTATTTCATTTTCTTTTGAGTGGAAAGCTTGAGGAAAAAAAATAGAAGATGGCGCGAACTACACGTCGTAAGTATCAACTTTACAATGTTACAATGTTGTAAGGTTTTCAAATTTTTAAAGGACAAGTCCACCTTCATATTCATGTGGATTGAGTGAATGCAGCAATTTTAATGGAACGCATCGGTGAAAGTTTGAGGAAAATCGCACAATCGATTCAAAAGTTACGAAATGTTCACGTTTCTGCTCAGTCACTGCTGGATGAGAAGACTATACTATAGCTTGTGATGTCACATATTGATGTAGAACGATATTAAGAAAATGAAGAAAATTCAAAGTATTTTCACTTTTCTCGCATAATGATAAAAGAAGACTTGACTTGCCTCTTTCAGCAGGCAGGGAGTATAATATTATACCTTAACATACGTCAGTGACAAGTCGAGGAAATAATAATGAACCTTTTTTCAAAGAATCAGATTTTGTGAAATTCTCTTATATTTTCCTTATATATTGTTCTACGCATGTGACATCATATACACTATAGAAGTTTTCTCATCCAGGATTGACTGTGCAGAAACTTCAAAAATTCATAATTTTTGAACGGATTTTCCCCAAACTTTCACTGATGTGTTCTACTTTTATCGCTATACATTCACTCAATCCACAATGTATATGAAGGTGAACTTGTCCTTTAATCTATATCAAGGAGACAAGAAGAAATGTAGGAAAAAAGAAAAAGAAGAGCAGGAGAAAAAAAATGACGAAGAGGAGGAAGAAGAACAAGAAAATGAATGATGAATGCCACAACACTGTTTGTCTTCTTGCCTTCTTGATTACTTTTACCCCGTTCGGAAAACAAAGCTGATATCCATCGCATCGATTTGTCAGACATATCAGGCATTAATATACATCTGCCGTCAGAACTCTGTCAGGATAAAATGAAAACAACTGTGTGGGGGAAAAAAAAGCAAGAAGTGAGAATTTTCGACATAATTCATACCAAATTTGTTCGTATGTGATAATGATATTTTGAAATCGAACATTTTCTCATTAGCCATGTGACTTATTATACTCGCGCCGACTTGAAAATGACAGCATGCACTGTCCATTTTTTTATTAGAGGACCGGGGAATGCTGGGGGGGGGGGGGGGGGGTGCAGAGAAAAATATTCCGCTGTCAGGCTTCACACATTTCTTACCTGTCATATTTTCATTTCCTTTCCCAACACCAATACAGCACATATATACCTCGATATCGAGGCAATTTCGCACTCTAATGTATTGACAATTTCGATCGCATTTTCATTTTGATTCCTATATGTGCGGGCTCTTTGTAGCTTGCCGAACAAAGATGACACATTTTGAATCTAGAGAAAGGTAATTTGGCGGTCTTTGGTAGAAGGTAACATTATAAACAAATGATATCAAAGAGGGATCGCTGAAAGGGTGATGAAACAAAACTTGGGAAATGTATTTTTTGATGGGAATGATTAGTGTACAATGCTGGTGACATGTCGCACCAAAATTAGGGCGAGAATCATCGATGAATATTGCTTGGCACAAACGACCGGTAGTTTATTCCTACTCTGGCAAAACTTGTTCTCAATATCTCTCATCGATAAAAGTGCGTGTGTTTGTGTTTCGGAGTAAGGAACCTTCGGAATAACGAACATCATCAGAATTTCAGTTTGTTATTCCGAAGGTTCGTTAATCCGAAAATGAAATTAGGTTGGGTTTCTTCTTCTTTTTTTTTTCCATTTTCGGATCGAATAACGAACCATTTTATTTCAGATTTCATTTTCGCATTAACGGAATTAGGTATACGAAATGTGTTTCGGAATAACGAATCTCCGAAATATTCGGACCTTAGGTTATTTCAGGATTAACGGCTCCAGGAATAAAGAACATCACCCGACTTTCCTGGGGTTATCCCACACCCTCTCCAGGTGTTGAATCGGGACCACAACAAGGGAGCTATAGGCAGGGTCACTGGATTCCCCCCCCCCCCCGCGTCCTGCTTGCCGCGAGTACCCCTATATACCCTGTAACTGATTTTGAATCAAAATATAAACTCACTTCGTTTAGTTCTTCTCGTTCCCCCTTTTAAAACGATCAACGAACCAAATTCCTTCTAGTCTTTTCCAGGTTTCTTTCTCTTTTCACACCCTCATAATTTGAAAGCTCATCATCTTTCATTTCATTAATATCTTCCTCTCGGGTGAGTTTGTTCTGTTGCTTAACCCTATTGCTTAACCCTATAAAGCCGAAGGGGGCACATTGTGCACGTTGTGCCTCCCTACAATATTTTTATTTGCCACTCCTACGTCCCTAACTCAATTTCAACCAAATTTGGTGACTTTTCCTAAAATTTTATTGCGAACATTTTATATTGTGCCAAATATAACGGGATACAGTAAACTAGACTTGGAATTTGTCAAGACTGACAAATTAGGTGATCCGATTTTTTTTTAATCAATGATTCGAGTCCTGATCGCAATAGGCATGACCATATAGGTTTCATCTGTGTTTAGAGACATTGGACGTGTGATATTTGGATTCTCATTTAGAAAAGAGAGTCAGGTCTGCTATCTCTGTTACCAAATTCGGTATACACTATAACGAAGATACAGAATGAAGTATATTTGACCATTGACCCAACTTTGCACAGCCAAGATGGCATCTGAGCAAAAGGTGGTTATTTTGTGAAATGATTCTTGTAACATGGCCTTTGCGTGTGCAAAATATGGGAAAGATAGGACATGTATTCACCAAGATACAGGTTAAAACATTTATGACCTTTGACCCTAATTTACATACCCAAGATGGTGTCTGATCAAGTAGTTATTATTTTATGAAATAATGTACGTGACATAAACTAAACATGTGCCAAATATGGGGATGATAGGGGCTGTTTTTCTTGAGTTATTGCAAAGAAAGTTGCAGAGAGAAAGAAATATCTCAATACATCGAATATAAGTTTGATGTCAACCAAGTTTTTACGTGATCTCGGCATCGTATGAAAAAATGGAGAATCACTGATGATAGCCCAAAGTCTCAGCTACATCATATTAAAATCTGGGAGAAATTTACAGAAGAGTAAGTGAGGTAGTGCTCGATAAAGACCGTCATGTCAATTTTCATTTCCAGAAAAATTCCCTCCCATAGAGATAACACGTAAACTGGTTAAATTTGACAAGGTTACATTATATCCATTTTCACGTGGTGAAGACATCATCCGATTAAAACTTTGATTCACAAAACTTAAAGAGTATTACATTGGCTACAACATACTAAAATCTGGAAGAAATTCACCGAAGGGTAATTGAGCTAGTCGTCGATAAAGACAATCATGTCAATTTTCACATCTAGAAAAATTCCCTCCCATAGAGATAACACGTCATAATGAAGATAAAGAAAGAAGTACATATGACCTTTGACCCTACTTTGCACAGACAAGATAGCGTCTGAGCAAAAAGTGGTTATTTTGTGAAGTGATTCTTGTAACATGGTCTTTACGTATACAAAATATGGGAAAGATAAGACATGTATTCACCAAGATACAGGATGAAACATTTATGACCTTTGACCCTAATTTACATACCCAAGATGGCGTCTGATCAAGTAGTTGTTATTTCATGAAATAATGTACGTGACATGAACTAAATATGTGCAAAATATGGTGGTGATAGGATATGTTTTTCTTGAGTTCTTGCAAAGAAAGTTGCAGAAACAAAGAAATATTTTAATACATCGAAGATTAGCTTTAATTTCAACCAAGTTTTCTGACGTCATCCCGACATCGTAAGAAAAAAACGAAGGTACACTCACGATAGCCCAAAGTCTCAGCTACAACATACTAAAATCTAGGAGAAATTCACCGAAGCATAAGTGAGCTAGTGCTTGATAAAGATAGTCATGTCAATTTTCATTTCCAGAAAAACTGCACTCCCATAGAGATAACACGTAAACTGGCCAAATTTGACAAGGTTACGTTCAATCCATTTTACGAGGTGATAACGTCATCCAAGCAAAACTGCGTTATTTTATTTATGAAAGACTATTTAATAAGCTACAACATACCGAAATCTGGGCCAAAATCGGCAAAGAATAATTGAGATACGCTCGAGTGACCTTGAAATTTGATGACGTCATTTTGAGAATTTACTCTTTTTATTTCATTAAGAAATTTTATATCTTTTAATCATTTTTTTCAGCATTGCCACCCCATGAAATGACATGTACATTTCATCAGCTTTCAAAATATGTAAAGAAAATGGGGGGTCACCGTCCATCCTGACGAGTAAAATCGGGTTTAAAATTGGCGGTTTTTTGGCATAGTTGCACTGTATATCGCCATTGACGCGCGCGCGGAATTTCAACTTTGACGGGCCCGCATGACGTCATATTGAGTTGGATTGATTTGAAACTTGGTCGAAATATTCCTTGACATTTCAGATATCCGATCGGAGTGAAAAAACGGGAAATTTCTACTGCATATAAGCTGTGCGTGCGTATATGCGCGCGCGCGTACGCGTTCGTCCGATTTTTTCAATTTTTCAAAAAATGCTCCAAATGGTCTGAAACGTGTGCAAAAAACTTTTGAGCTAGATTGGAGCATACAAATATTTCAACGCGCGCGTACGCGCACGTTTTAAGAGTACAGATGAATTTTGAGAACATGAGTAGAATTACCTTGATTCGAACTATATGTGAGGTAAATTTCATAGAAAAATTCCATTCCATTAATGAGATATGAATGAGAATGTGTTTTCATATAATGACGTCATAGTGACGTCATGGTCGACTGATCACTATAATTTTATTAGATCTGTCGTCTTTTGGACATGATACATATATGGTATAATTTTGACATTGATAGGATCAGGACTTTCTGAGCTAACCTCTACACAACATTTGAGCAGAAAGAATTTTTTGTGACAACGGGAAGTTTAACACTAGAACCGGAATTTGTCAACACTGACAAATTAGGTGATCCGATCTCTTCGAAAATCAATGATTTGAGTCCTGATCCAAATATTCATGACCATACAGGTTTCATCTGTGTTGACGGGACATTGGCCGTGTGATGTTTGGATTCTCATTTAGAAAAGGGTGTGAGACCTGCCATCTTTGGTACCGAATTCCGTATACACTAACGGAAATACAGAATGAAGTATATTTGACCTTTGACCTCACTTTGCACACCCAAGATGGTGTCTAAGCAAAAAGTGATTATTTTCTGAAATGATTGTTGTAACATGGTCTTTGCGTGTGCAAAATATGGGAAAGATAGGACATGTATTCACCAAGATACAGGATGAAACATTTATGACCTTTGACCCTAATTTACATACCCAAGATGGTGTCCAATCAAGTAGTTGTTATTTTACGAAATAATGTACGTGACATGTACCAAACATGTGCAAAATATGGGATTGATAGCCATTGTTGTTGTTCATCTATTGCACAGAAAGTAGAAAGAAAGAAAAATAAAGAAAAAATTATGTTATTTTATAGAAATTTGAAGGAGAAGCATAAAAAAAAAATCAGAAAAAGATAAAGTAAGGAAAGGGAGATTTAGATTAACTAAGGAAAAAGAAGAAAAAAGTGTTTAAAAAAATTTAAAAAAATATTGGCAGGGGTGAGCCTCGAACCAGGGACCTTAGGATTACGAGTCGGATGCGCTACGCAATGACCTATTTCATTCTCCATAGGCCCTGTGTATTAAGCAAAATGACGCTGCATCGAAGCCTCGTGCCATTTTCAACCAAGTTTTTCGACGTGATGCCGACATCGTATGAAAAAATGGAGGGCACACTTACGATAGGCCAACGTCTCAGCTACAACATACTAAAATCTGGGAAAAATTCACCGAAGCATAAGTGAGCTAGTGCTCGAAAAAGAGAGTCATGTCAATTTTCACTGCCAGAAAAACTGCTCTCCCATAGAGATAACACGTAAACTGGTCAAATTTGACAATATTACTTTCAATCCATTTTTACGAGGTGATGCCGTCATCCAATCAAAATGTTGTAATTATATTAATGAAAGATCATATAATAAACTACAACATACTGAAATCTGGGTGTAAATTGGCTAAGGATAAGTGAGATACGCTTGAGTGAACTTGAAATTTGATGACGTCATTTTGAAAATTTACTTTTTTTACTTTATTAAGATATTTGATATCTTTTAATCATTTTGCCAGCATCGCCAACCTCTGAAATAACATGTCCAACTCATCAGCTTTTAGAATACGTAAAGAAAATGGGGGGTTACCGTCCATCCTGACGATTAAAATCGGATTTAAAATTGGCGTTTTTTTGGCATCGTTGCACTGTATATCGCCATTGACGCGCGCGCGGAATTTTAACTTTAACGGGCCCGTATGACGTCATATTGAGTCGGATTGACTTGAAACTTGGTAGAAATATTCCTTGACATTTTAGGCATCCGATAAATGTAAAAAAACGGGAAATTTCCATTGCATATGAGCTGTGCGTGCGAATATGTGCGCGCGCGTACGCGTCCGTCCAATTTTTTCAATTTTTCAAAAAATGCTCCAAATGGTCTGAAACGTGTGCAAAAAAAATTTGAGCTCGATTTGAGTATACAAATATTTCAACGCGCGCGTACGCGCACGTCTTAAGGTATAGATGAATTTTGAGAATATGAGTAGAATGCGCTTGACTTGAAATATATGTGACGTAAATTTCATTGAAAAATTCCATTCCATTAATGAGATATGATTGAGAATGTGTTTTCATATAATGACGTCATAGTGACGTCACGGTCGACTGATCACTTTGATTTTAGTTCGATTGCCGTCTTTGGGAGACGATACATGTATGGTATAAGTTTGAAATTGATAGGAAGAAGACTTTCGGAGCTAATCGATGCACAACTTTTGGGGAGAAATAAAAAGAAGAAGAAAGAATCCGTACAGAAACAGAAGGTGATCCGAGAGGATGCTCGGATCACCTAACTAGAGATTGTAATTTGTCATCACTGACAAATTAAGGTGATCCGATCTTTTTTTTAATCAATGATTCGAGTCCTGAGACTGCAAAGTCTCAGCTACAACATATTAAAATCTGAGAGAAATTCACCGAAGCATAAGTAAGATAGTGCTCGATAAAGAGAGTCATGTCAATTTTCACATCTAAAAAATTCGCTCCCATAGAGATAACACGTCATAGCAAAGATAGAAAAAGAAGTACATATGACCTTTGACCCCACTTTGCACAGACAAGATGGCATCTGAGCAAAAAGTGGTTATTTTATGAAATGATTCCTGTAACATAGTCTTTACGTGTGCAAAATATGGGAAAGATAGGACATGTATTCACCAAGATACAGGATGAAACATTTATGACCTTTGACCCTAATTTACATACCCAAGATGGCGTCTGATCAAGTAGTTGTAATTTTATGAAATAATTTTCGTGACATGAACTAAACATGTGCAAAATATGAAGGTGATAGGGGCTGTTTTTCTTGAGTTATTGCAAAAAAAATGCAAAAAGAAAGAAATATTGCAATACATCGAAGATAAACTTCAATTTCAACCAAGTTTTTTCACGTGATCCCGACAACGTATGAAAAAACAAAGGGCACACTTACGATAGCCCTACATCTCAGCTACACCATGATAAAATCTTAGAGAAATTCACCGAAGCATAAGTGAGCTAGTGCTCGATAAAGATAGTCATGTCAATTTTCATTTCCATAAAAATTGCACTCCCATAGAGATTACACGTAAACTGGTCAAATTTGACAAGGTTACCTTCAATCCATTTTTTCGAGGTAATGTCGTCATCAAATCAAAATTGTTTAAATACATTTATGAAAGAACATTAAATAAGCTACAACATATTGAAATTTGGGTGAAAATTGGCAAAGGATTAGTGAGATACGCTCGAGTAAACTTGAAATTTGATGACGTCATTTTGAAAATTTACTTTTTTTACTTTATTAAGAAATTTGTTATCTTTTACTCATTTTATCAGCATAGCCAGTCCATGAAATGACATGTACAACTCATCACCTTTCAGAATATGTAAAGAAAATGGGGGGTTACCGTCCATCCTGACGAGTAAAATCCGATTTAAAATTGGCGGTTTTTTGGCATAGTTGCACTGTGTATCCCCATTGACGCACGCGCGGAATTTTGAATTTGACGGGCCCGTATGACGTCATATTGAGTCGGATCGACTTGAAACTTGGTAGAAATATTCCTTGACATTTCGGACATCCGATCCGTGTGAAAAAATTGAAAATTTCTATTTCATATTAGCTGTGCGTGCGTATATGTGCGCGCGCGTACGCGTCCGTCCGATTTTTTCAATTTTTCAAAAAATGCTCCAAATGGTCTGAAACGTGTGCAAAAAAAATTTGAGCTGGATTTGAGCATACAAATATTTCAACGCGCGCGTACGCGCGCGTTTTGAAATAAAAATAAATTTTGAGGATATGATTAAAATGCGCTTGGCTTGAAATATATGTGACGTAAATTTCATTGAAATATACAATTCCATTAATGAGATATGCATGAAAATGTGTTTTCATATAATGACGTCATAGTGACGTCACGGTCGACTGATCACAATGATACATTAGATTTGTCGTCTTTGGGACATGATGCATACATGGTATAAGTTTGAACTTCATAGGCATAGCACTTTCTGAGTTAACCTCTGCACAAATTTTGGGGAGAAATAAAGAAAAACTAGAGATTGTAATTTGTCATCACTGACAAATTAAGGTGATCCGATTTCTTTTTTAATCAATGATTCGAATCGTGATAGTGCAAAGTCTCAGCTACAACATACTAAAATCTGAGAGAAATTCACCGAAGTATAAGTAAGATAGTGCTCGATAAAGAGAGTCATGTCAATTTTCACATCTAAAAAAATTCCCTCCCATAGAGATAACACGTCATAGCGAAAATAGAAAAAGAAGTACATATGACCTTTGACCCCACTCTGCACAGACAAGATGGCATCTGAGCAAAAAGTGGTTATTTTATGAAATGATCCCTGTAACATGGTCTTTACGTGTGCAAAATATGGGAAAGATAGGACATGTATTCACCAAGATACAGGATGAAACATCTATGACCTTTGACCCTAATTTACATACCCAAGATGGCGTCTGATCAAGTCGTTGTTATTTTATGAAATAATGTTCGTGACATGAACTAAATATGTGCAAAATATGGTGGTGATAGGGTATGTTTTTCTTGAGTTATTGCACATAACGTTGCAAAAAGAAAGAAATATTTCAATACATCGAAGATAAACTTTATTTTCAAGTAAGTTTTTTGACGTGATCCCGACATCGTATGAAAAAACGAAGGGCACACTTACGATAGCCCAAAGTCTCAGCTACAACATATTAAAATCTGGGAAAAATTCACCGAAGCATAAGTGAGCTTGTGCTCGAAAAAGATAGTCATGTCAATTTTCACTTCCAGAAAAACTGCTCTCCCATAGAGATAACACGTAAACTGGTCAAATTTTACAAGGATACATTCAATCCATTTTTACGAGGTGATGACGTCATCCAATCAAAAGTTTGTGATTACAAATATGAAAGAACATTAAATAAGCTACAACATATTGAAAGTTAGGTGAAAATCGGCAAAGGATAAGTGAGATACGCTCGAGTGAACTTGAATTTTGAAGACGTCATTTTGAAAATTTACTTTTTTTACTTTTTTAAGAAATCTGATATCTTTTAATCATTTTTTCAGTATCGCCAACCCATGAAATGATATGTACAACTCATCAGCTTTCAAAATATGTAAAGAAAATGGGGGGTCACCGTCCATCCTGACGAGTAAAATCGGATTTAAAATTGGCGGTTTTTTGGCATTGTTGCACTGTATATCGCCATTGACGCGCGCGCGGAATTTCAACTTTGACGGGCCCGTATGACGTCATATTGAGTCGGATTGACTTGAAACTTGGTAGAAACATTCGTTGACATTTCAGACATCCGATACGTGTGAAAAAACGGGAAATTTCTATTGTATATGAGCTGTGCGTGCGTATATGCGCGCGCGCGTACGCGTCCGTCGATTTTTTCTGAAATACTCCAAATGACCTGAAACGTGTGCAAAACAATTTTGAGCTCGATTGGAGCATGTTAAAATTTCAACGCGCGCGTACGCGCTCGTTTACTATGAACGTGACTAAATTTTATGAAATATATCAATAGGGCTTGACTTGAACTATATGATATGTAAATTTCATTGAGAAAATCCATTCCATTAATGAGATACGAATGTGAACGTGTTTTCAGATAATGACGTCATAGTGACGTCATGGTTGACTGATCACAGTGATACATTAGATCTGTCGTCCTTATGACGTGATACATATATGGTATCAGTTTAGAAGTGATAGGTGAATGACTTTTTGAGTTAACCTCTGCACAACATTTGAGGAGAAAGAAATAAAGAAGAAGAAGAAGAAAGAATCCGTACAGATACAATAGGTGATCCGAGAGGATACTCGGATCACCTAACTAGACCCGGAATTTGTCAAGACTGACAAATTAGGTGATCCGATTTTTTTTTTAATCAATGATTCGAGTCCTGATCACAATAGGCATGACCATAAGGTTTCATCCTTGTTTAGAGACATTGGCCGTGTGATATTTGGATTCTCATTTAGAAAAGGGAGTGAGACCTGCCATCTTTGGTACCGAATTCCGTATACACTAACGGAAATACAGAATGAAGTATATTTGACCTTTGACCTCACTTTGCACACCCAAAATGGCGTCTAAGCAAAAAGTGATTATTTTTTGAAATGATTCTTGTAACATGGTCTTTGCGTGTGCAAAATATGGGAAAGATAGGACATGTATTCACCAAGATACTGGATGAAACATTTATGACCTTTGACCCTAATTTACATACCCAAGATGGTGTCCGATCAAGTAGTTGTTATTTTATGAAATAATGTACGTGACATGTATTAAACATGTGCAAAATATGGGATTGATAGCCATTGTTGTTGTTCATCTATTGCACAGAAAGTAGAAAGAAAGAAAAATAAAGAAAAATTATTTTATAGAAATTTGAAGGAGAAGCATAAAAAAATCAGAAAAAGATAAAGTAAGGGAAGGGAGATTAAGATTAACTAAAGAAAAAGAAGAAAAAAGTGTTTAAAAAAATTTAAAAAAATATTGGCAGGGGTGAGCCTCGAACCAGGGACCTTAGGATTACGAGTCGGATGCGCTACGCAATGACCTATTTCATTCTCCATAGGCCCTGTGTATTAAGCAAAATGACGCTGCATCGAAGCCTCGTGCCATTTTCAACCAAGTTTTTCGACGTGATGCCGACATCGTATGAAAAAATGGAGGGCACACTTACGATAGCCCAAAGTCTCAGCTACAACATACTAAAATCTGGGAGAAATTCACCGAAGCATAAGTGAGCTAGTGCTCGAAAAAGAGAGTCATGTCAATTTTCACTGCCAGAAAAACTGCTCTCCCATAGAGATAACACGTAAACTGGTCAAATTTGACAATATTACTTTCAATCCATTTTTACGAGGTGATGCCGTCATCCAATCAAAATGTTGTAATTATATTAATGAAAGATCATATAATAAGCTACAACATACTGAAATCTGGGTGTAAATTGGCAAAGGATAAGTGAGATACGCTTGATTGAACTTGAAATTTGATGACGTCATTTTGAAAATTTACTTTTTTTACTTTATTAAGATATTTGATATCTTTTAGTCATTTTTCCAGCATAGCCAGCCCATGAAATGACATGTACAACTCATCAGCTTTCAGAATATGTAAAGAAAATGGGGGGTCACCGTCCATCCTGACGAGTAAAATCGGATTTAAAATTGGCGTTTTTTTGGCATCGTTGCACTGTATATCGCCATTGACGCGCGCGCGGAATTTCAACTTTGACGGGCCCGTATGACGTCATATTGAGTCAGATTGACTTGAAACTTGGTAGAAATATTTCTTGACAATTCAGGCATCCGATAAATGTAAAAAAACGGGAAATTTCCATTGCATATGAGCTGTGTGTGCGAATATGTGCGCGCGCGTACGCGTCCGTCCAATTTTTTCAATTTTTCAAAAAATGCTCCAAATGGTCTGAAACGTGTGCAAAAAAAATTTGAGCTCGATTTGAGCATACAAATATTTCAACGCGCGCGTACGCGCACGTTTTAAGAGAAAATATGAATTTTGAGAACATGAGTAGAATGCGCATAACTTGAATTATATGTGACGTAAATTTCATTGCAAAATTCCATTCCATTAATGAGATATGAATGAAAATGTGTTTTCATATAATGACGTCATAGTGACGTCACGGTCGACTGATCACTATGATTTTACTTGCGCTGTCGTCTTTAGGACATGATACATACATGGTATAATTTTGATATTGATAGGAAAAGGACTTTCTGAGCTAATCGATGCACAACTTTTGGGGAGAAATAAGAAAAAGAAGAAGAAGAAGAAGAAAGAATCCGTACAGAAACAGAAGGTGATCCGAGAGGATACTCGGATCACCTAAAAAGAAAGAATCCGTACAGATACAGAAGGTGATCCGAGAGGATACTCGGATCACCTAACTAGACTTGGAATTTGTCAAGACTGACAAATTAGGTGATCCGATTTTTTTTTAATCAATGATTCGAGTCCTGATCGCAATAGACATGACCATATACGTTTCATCTGTGTTTAGAGACATTGGCCGTGTGATGTTTGGATTCTCATTTAGAAAAGAGAGTCAGGTCTGCCATCTTTGGTACCAAATTCTGTATACACTATAACGAAGATACAGAATGAAGTATTTTGACCATTGACCCAACTTTGCACAGCCAAGATGGCATCTGAGCAAGAAGTGGTTATTTTGTGAAATGATTCTTGTAACATGGTCTTTACGTGTGCAAAATATGGGAAAGATAGGACATGTATTCACCAAGATACAGGTTGAAACATTTATGACCTTTGACCCTAATTTACATACCCAAGATGGTGTCTGATCAAGTAATTGTTATTTTATGAAATAATGTACGTGACATGAACTAAACATGTGCAAAATATGGGGATGAAAGGGGCTGTTTTTCTCGAGTTATTGCAAAGAAAGTTGCAGAAAGAAAGAAATATCTCAATACATCGAAGATAAGTTTGATTTCAACCAAGTTTTTTGACGTGATCTCGGCGTCGTATGAAAAATTGGAGAGAACAGTGACGATAGCCCATAGTCTCAGCTACAACATATTAAAATCTGGGAGAAATTCACCGAAGAGTAAGTGAACTCGTGCTCGATAAAGACCGCCATGTCAATTTTCATTTCCAGAAAAATTCCCTCCCATAGAGATAACACGTAAACTGGTTAAATTTGACAAGGTTACATTATATCCATTTTCACGAGGTGAAGACATCATCCGATTAAATCTTTGATGGAATAGAACTTAAAGAGTATTAAATTGGCTACAACATACTAAAATCTGGAAGAAATTCACCGAAGGGTAAGTGAGCTAGTCGTAGATAAAGACAATCATGTCAATTTTCACATCTAGAAAAATTCCCTCCCATAGAGATAACACGTCATAATGAAGATAAAGAAAGAAGTACATATGACCTTTGACCCTACTTTGCACAGACAAGATGGCGTCTGAGCAAAAAGTGGTTATTTTGTGAAATGATTCTTGTAACATGGTCTTTACGTATGCAAAATATGGGAAAGATAAGACATGTATTCACCAAGATACAGGATGAAACATTTTTGACCTTTGACCCTAATTTACATACCCAAGAAGGTGCCCGATCAAGTAGTTGTTATTTTATGAAATAATGTACGTGACATAAACTAAACATGTGCAAAATATTGGGCTGATAGAGCTTGTTTTTCTTGAGTTATTGCAAAGAAAGTTGCAGAAAGAAAGGAATATGAAAAAAAAATGGAAGATAAGCTTTAATTTCAACCAGGTTTTTGGGCATGATGCCGACTCCGTATGAAAAAACGAAGGGCACACTTACGATAGCCCAAAGTCTCAGCTACAACATACTAAAATATGGGAGAAATTCACCGAAGCATAAGTGAGCTAGTGCTCGATAAAGATAGTCATGTCAGTTTTCATTTCCAGAAAAACTGCACTCCCATAGAGATAACACGTAAACTGGTCAAATTTAACAATGTTACATTTAATCCCTTTTTACGAGGTGATGCCGTCATCCAATCAAATTGTTGTTATTATATATCTGAAAGACCATTTAATAAGCTACAACATATTGAAATTTGGACCAAAATCAACTAAAGAATAAGTGAGATATGCTTAAATGAACTTGAAATTTGATGACGTCATTTTGAAAATTTACTTTTTTTACTTTATTAAGAAATTTGATACCTTTTAATCATTTTTTCAGCATTGCCAACCCATGAAATGACATGTACAACTCATCAGCTTTCAGAATATGTAAAGAAAATGGGGGGTCACCGTCCATCCTGACGAGTAAAATCGGATTTAAAATTGGAAGTTTTTTGGCATTGTTGCACTGTATATCGCCATTGACGCGCGCGCGGAATTTCAACTTTGACGGACCCGTATGACGTCATTTTAGGTGGGATTGACTTGAAACTTGGTAGAAATATTCCTTGACATTTCAGGCATCCGATAAGTGTGAAAAAACGGGAAATTTTCATTGCATATGAGCTGTGCGTGCGTATATGTGCGCGCGCGTACGCGTCCGTCCGATTTTTTCAATTTTTCAAAAAATGCTCCAAATGGTCTGAAACGTGTGCAAAAAGATTTTGAGCTCGATTGGAGCATACAAATATTTCAACGCACGCGTACGCGCACGTTTTAATAATAAATATGAATTTTGATAATATGAGTAGAATGCGCTTGACTTGAAATATATGTGACGTAAATTTCATTGAAAATTTCCATTCCATTGATGAGATATGAATGAAAATGTGTTTTCATATAATGACGTCATAATGACGTCACGGTCGACTGATCACTACGATTTTATAAAATTTGTCGTCTTTGGGACATGATGCATATATGGTATAATTTTGACATTGATAGGAAGAGCACTTTCTGAGCTAATCGATACACAACTTTTGAGGAGAAATAAAGAAGAAGAAAAAGAAGAAGAACACCCAAAGAATCCGTACAGATACAGAAGGTGATCCGAGAGGATTCTCGGATCACCTAAAAAGAAGAAGAACACCCAAAGAATCCGTACAGATACAGAAGGTGATCCGAGAGGTACCGAATTCCGTATACACTATCGAAGATACAGAATGAAGTATATTTGACCTTTGACCCCACTTTGCACCCCCAAGATGGCATCTGAGCAAAAAGTAGTTATTTTGTGAAATGATTCTTGTAACATGGTCTTTGTGTGTGCAAAATATGGGAAAGATAAGACATGTATTCACCAAGATACAGGATGAAACATTTATGACCTTTGACCCTAATTTACATACACAAGATGGTGTCTGATCAAGTTGTTGTTATTTTATGAAATAATGTACGTAACATGAACTAACTAGACTTGGAATTTGTCAAGACTGACAAATTAGGTGATCCGATCTCTTCGGAAATCAATGATTTTAGTCCCGATCCCAATAGGCATGACCAAACAGGTTTCATCTGTGTTAATAGGGACATTGGCTGTGTGATGTTTGGATTCGAATTTAGAAAAGGAGTCAGACCTGCCATCTATGGTACATAATTCCGTATACACTAACTAAGATACAGAATGAAGTATATTTGATATTTGACCCCAATTTGCACACACAAGATGGCATCTGAATAAAAAGTGATTATTTTGTGAAATGATCCCTGTTATATGGTCTTTACGTGTGCAAAATATGGGAAAGATAGGACATCTATTCATCAAGATACAGGATAAAACATTTATGACCTTTGACCCTAATTTACATATCCAAGATGGCGTCTGATCAAGTAGTTGTTGTTTTATGAAATAATGTATGTGACATGAACTAAACATGTGCAAAATATGGGGGTGATTGGGCCTGTTTTTCTTGAGTTATTGCAAAGAAAGTTGCATAAAGAAAGAAATATCTCAATACATCGAAGATAAGCTTTAATTTCAACGAAGTTTTTTGACGTCATTCCGAAACAGTATGAAGAAACAAAGGGCAAACTAACGATAGCACAAAGTCTCAGCTACAACATATTAAAATCTGGAAGCAATTCACCGAAGGGTAAGTGAGCTAGTGCTCGATAAAGATAGTAATGTCAATTTTCATTTCCAGAAAAACTGTACTCCCATAGCGATAAAAAAACTGGCCAAATTTGACAAGGTTACTTTAAATTCATTTTTACAAGGTGATGCCGTCACCTAATCAAAATTTTGTTCACATATTTGTGAAAGAGCATTTATTAAGTTACAACATACTGAAATTTGGGTCAAAATTGGCGAAGGGTAAGTGAGATACGCTCGAGTGACCTTGAAATTTGATGACGTCATTTTGAAAATTTACTCTCTTTATATTATTAAGAAATTTGATATCTATTCATAATTTTTTCAGCATCGCCAACCCATGAAATGACATGTACAACTCATCAGCTTTGAGAATATGTAAAGAAAATGGGGGGTCACCGTCCATCCTGACGAGTAGAATCGGATTTAAAATTGGCGGTCTTTTGGCATAGTTGCACTGTATAGCGCCATTGACGCGCGCACGGAATTTCAACTTTTACGGGCCCGTTTGACGTCATATTGAGTCGGATTGACTTGAAACTTGGTAGAAATATTCCTTGACATTTCAGACATCCGATTTGTGTGAAAAAACGGGAAATTTCTATTGCATATGAGCTGTGCGTGCGTATAAGTGCGCGCGCGTACGCGTCCGTCCGATTTTTTCAATTTTTCAAAAAATGCTCGAAATGGTCTGAAACGTGGGCAAAAAAATTTTGAGCTCGATTTGAGCATACAAATATTTCAACGCGCGCGTACGCGCACGTTTTAATTGTACAGATAAATTTTGAGAACATGAGTAGAATCAGCTTGATTTGAAATATATCTCACGTAAATTTCATTGAAAAATTCCATTTCATTAATGAGATATGAATGAGAATGTCTTTTCATATAATGACGTCATAGTGACGTCACGGTCGACTGATCACTTTGATTTTATTAGATCTGTCGTCTTTGGGACATGATACATATATGGTATAATTTTGACATTGATAGGATGAGGACTTTCTGAGCTAACCTCTACACAACATTTGAGGAGAAAGAACTTTTTTGTGACAACGGGAAGTTTAACACTAGACTCGGAATTTGTCAAGACTGACAAATTAGGTGATCCGATTTTTTTTAATCAATGATTCGAGTCCTGATCGCAATAGGCATGACCATATAGGTTTCATCTGTGTTTAGAGACATTGGACGTGTGATATTTGGATTCTCATTTAGAAAAGGGAGTCAGACCTGCCATCTTGGGTACCGAATTCCGTATACACTATCGAAGATACAGAATGAAGTATATTTGACCTTTGACCCCACTTTGCACCCCCAAGATGGCATCTGAGCAAAAAGTAGTTATTTTGTGAAATGATTCTTGTAACATGGTCTTTGCGTGTGCAAAATATGGGAAAGATAAGACATGTATTCACCAAGATACAGGATGAAACATTTATGACCTTTGACCCTAATTTACATACACAAGATGGTGTCTGATCAAGTTGTTGTTATTTTATGAAATAATGTACGTAACATGAACTAAATATGTGCAAAATATGGGGGTCATAGGGGCTGTTTTTCTTGAGTTATTGCAAAGAAAGTTGGAAAAAGAAAGAAATATGAAAATACATCGAAGATAAGCTTTAATTTCAACCACGTTTTTGGACGTGATCCCGACACCATTTGAAGACAAAGGGCACGCGTACGATAGCGCAAAGTTTCAGCTACAACATATTAAAATCTGGAAGGAATTCACCGAAGGGTAAGTGAGTTAGTGCTCGATAAAGACAATCATGTCAATTTTCACATCTAGAGAAATCCCCTCCCATAGACATAGCACGTCACAACGAAGATAAAGAAAGAAGTACACATGACCTTTGACCCCACTTTGCACCCCCAAGATGGCATCTGAGCAAAAAGTAGTTATTTTGTGAAATGATTCTTGTAACATGGTCTTTACGTGTGCAAAATATGGGAAAGATAAGACATGTATTCACCAAGATACAGGATGAAACATTTATGACCTTTGACCCTAATTTACATACACAAGATGGTGTCTGATCAAGTTGTTGTTATTTTATGAAATAATGTACGTAACATGAACTAAATATGTGCAAAATATGGGGGTCATAGGGGCTGTTTTTCTTGAGTTATTGCAAAGAAAGTTGGAAAAAGAAAGAAATATGAAAATACATCGAAGATAAGCTTTAATTTCAACCACGTTTTTGGACGTGATCCCGACACCATTTGAAGACAAAGGGCACGCGTACGATAGCGCAAAGTTTCAGCTACAACATATTAAAATCTGGAAGGAATTCACCGAAGGGTAAGTGAGTTAGTGCTCGATAAAGACAATCATGTCAATTTTCACATCTAGAGAAATCCCCTCCCATAGACATAGCACGTCACAACGAAGATAAAGAAAGAAGTACACATGACCTTTGACCCCACTTTGCACAGAGAAGATGGCATCTGAGCAAAAAGTGGTTATTTTGTGAAATGATCCTTGTAACATGGTCTTTACGTGTGCAAAATATGGGAAAGATAGGACATGTATTTACCAAGATACAGGATGAAACATTTATGACCTTTGACCCTAATTTACATACCCAAGATGGCGTCTGATAAAGTAGTTGTTATTTAATAAAATAATGTACGTGACATGAACTAAACATGTGCAAAATATGGTGGTGATAGGGTATGTTTTTCTTGAGTTATTGCAAAGAAAGTTGCAGAAAGAAAGAAATATTTCAATACATCGAAGATAAGCTTTAATTTCAACCAAGTTTTTGGAAGTGATGCCGACTCCGTATGAAAAAACAGAGGGCACATTCACGATAGCCCAAAGTCTCAGCTACAACATACTAAAATATGGGAGAAATTCACCGAAGCATAAGTGAGCTAGTGCTCGATAAAGATAGTCATGTCAGTTTTCATTTCCAGAAAAACTGCACTCCCATAGAGATAACACGTAAACTGGTCAAATTTGACAATGTTACTTTCAATCCCTTTTTACGAGGTGATGCCGTCATCCAATCAAAATGTTGTTATTTTATGAATGAAAGAACATTTAATAAGCTACAATATATTGAAATTTGGATGAAAATCAACAAAAGAATAAGTGAGATACGCTTGAGTGAACTTGAAATTTGATGACGTCATTTTGAAAATTTACTTTTTTTACTTTATTAAGAAATTCGATATCTTGTAATCAGTTTTTCAGCATTGCCAACCCATGAAATGACATGTTCAACTCATCAGCTTTCAAAATATGTCAAAAAAATGGGGGGTCACCGTTCATCCTGACGAGTAAAATCGGATTGAAAATTGGCGGTTTTTTGGCATAGTTGCACTGTATATCGCCATTGACGCGCGCGCGGAATTTCAACTTTGACGGGCCCGTATGACGTCATATTGAGTCGGATTGACGTGAAACTTGGTAGAAATATTCCTTGACATTTCAGGCATCCGATAAGTGTGAAAACGCGGGGAATTTCTATTACATATGAGCTGTGCGTGCGTATATGTGCGCGCGCGTACGCGTCCGTCCAATTTTTTCAATTTTTCAAAAAATGCTCCAAATGGTCTGAAACGTGTGCAAAAAAATTTTGAGCTCGATCTGAGCATACAAATATTTCAACGCGCGCGTACGCGCGCGTTTTAAGAAAAAATATGAATTCTGAGAATATGAGTAAAATGCGCATAAATTGAAATGTATTTGACGTAAATTTCATTGCAAAATTCTATTCCATTAATGAGATATGAATGAAAATGTGTTTTCATATAATGACGTCATAGTGACGTCACGGTCGACTGATCACTATGCTTTTATAAAATTTGTCGTCTTTGGGACATGATACATATATGGTATAAATTTGAAATTGATAGGAAGAGCACTTTCTGAGCTAATCGATACACAACTTTTGAGGAGAAATAAAGAAGAAGAAAAAGAAGAACACCCAAAGAATCCGTACAGATACAGAAGGTGATCCGAGAGGATACTCGGATCACCTAACAAAGAATCCGTACAGATACAGAAGGTGATCCGAGAGGATACTCGGATCACCTAACTAGAGATTGTAATTTGTCATCACTGACAAATTAAGGTGATCCGATTTTTTTTTTAATCAATGATTCGAGTCCTGATCGTAATAGGCATGACAATACAAGTTTCATCTGTGTTTAGAGACATTGGCCGTGTGAGGTTTGGATTCTCATTTAGAAAAGGGAGTCATATCTGTCATCTTTGGTACCAATTCTGTATACACTTAATAACGAAGATACAGCAAAGAATACATATGACCTTTGACCCACCTTTACACTCCCAAGATGGCATCTGAGGAAAAAGTGGTTATTTTGTGAAATGATTCTTGCGACATCGTCTATATTCGTGTGCAAAATATGGCAAAGATAGGACAGGTATTCACCAAGATGCAAAATGCAAAGTCTTAGCTACAACATAAAATCTGGGAGAAATTCACCGAAGGGTAAGTGAGAGCTAGTGCTCGATAAAGAAAAGCATGTTAATTTTCACATTAAAAAAAAATCCCTCACATAGAGATAACACGTCATAACGACAACATAGAAAGAAGTACATATGACCTTTGACCTCACTTTGCACACCCAAGATGGCGTCTGAGCAAAAAGTGGTTATTTTGTGAAATGATCCTTGTTACATGGTCTTTGTGTGTGCAAAATATGGGAAAGATAGGACATGTATTCACCAAGATACAGGATGAAACATTTATGACCTTTGACCCTAATTTACATACCCAAGATGGTGTCTGATCAAGTAGTTGTTATTTTATGAAATAATGTACGTGACATGAACTAAACATGTGCAAAATATGGGATTGATAGCCATTGTTGTTGTTCATCTATTGCACAGAAAGTAGTAGAAAGAAAGAAAAATAAAGAAAAAATATGTTATTTTATAGAAATTTGAAGGAGAAGCATAAAAAAATCAGAAAAAGATAAAGTTAGGAAGGGAGATTAAGACTAACTAAAGAAAAAGAAGAAAAAAAGTGTTTAACAATTGAAAAAAAAATATTGGCAGGGGTGAGCCTCGAACCAGGGACCTTAGGTTTACGAGTCGGATGCGCTATGCAATGACCTATTTCATGCTCCATAGGCCCTGTGTATTAAGCAAAATGACGCTGCATCGAAGCCACGTGCCATTTTCAACCAAGTTTTTCGACGTGATGCCGACGTCGTATGAAAAAATGAAGGGCACACTTACGATAGCCCAAAGTCTCAGCTACAACATACTAAAATCTGGGAAAAATTCACCGAAGCAAAAGTGAGCTAGTGCTCGAAAAAGAGAGTCATGTCAATTTTCACTGCCAGAAAAACTGCTCTCCCATAGAGATAACACGTAAACTGGTCAAATTCTACAAGGATACATTCAATCCATTTTTACGAGGCGATGACGTCATTCAATCAAAATGTTGTTTTTACATTAATGAAAGAACATTTCATCAGCTACAACATACTGAAATATGGGAGAAAATTGGCAGAGGATAAGTGAAATACGCTAGAGTGAACTTGTAATTTGATGACGTCATTTTGAAAATTTACTTTTTTTATTTTATTAAGAAATTTTATATCTTTTAATCATTTTGTGAGCATTGCCTACCCATGAAATGACATGTACAACTCATCAGCTTTCAATATATGTAAAGAAAATGGGGGGTCACCGTCCATCCTGACGAGTAAAATCGGATTTAAAATTGGCAGTTTTTTGGCTTAGTTGCACTGTATATCGCCATTGACGCGCGCGCGGAATTTCAACTTTGACGGGCCCGTATGACGTCATATTGAGTCGGATTGACTTGAAACGTGGTATAAATATTCCTTGACATTTCAGACATACGATCAAAGTGAAAAAACTGGAAATTTCAATTGCATATGAGCTGTGCGTGCGTATATGCGCGCGCGCGTACGCGTCCGTCCGATTTTTTCAATTTTTCAAAAAATGCTCCAAATGGTCTGAAACGTGTGCAAAAAAATTTTGAGCTCGATTGACGCATACAAATATTTCAACGCGCGCGTACGCGCACGTTCTAAGAGAAAATATGAATTTTGAGAACATGAGTAGAATGCGCATAACTTGAAATATATGTGACGTAAATTTCATTGAAAAATTCTTTTTCATTAATGAGATATGATTGAGAATGTGTTTTCATATAATGACGTCATAGTGACGTCACGGTCGACTGATCACTACGATTTTACTTGACCCGTCGTCTTTGGGACGTGATGCACATATGGTGTAATTTTGACATTGATAGGAGGAGGACTTTCTGAGCTAATCGATACACAACTTTTGAGGAGAAATAAAGAAAGAATCAGTACAGATACAGAAGGTGATCCGAAGGATACTCGGATCACCTAAATATGTGCAAAATATGGGGGTCATAGGGGCTGTTTTTCTTGAGTTATTGCAAAGAAAGTTGGAAAAAGAAAGAAATATGAAAATACATCGAAGATAAGCTTTAATTTCAACCACGTTTTTGGACGTGATCCCGACACCATTTGAAGACAAAGGGCACGCGTACGATAGCGCAAAGTTTCAGCTACAACATATTAAAATCTGGAAGGAATTCACCGAAGGGTAAGTGAGTTAGTGCTCGATAAAGACAATCATGTCAATTTTCACATCTAGAGAAATCCCCTCCCATAGACATAGCACGTCACAACGAAGATAAAGAAAGAAGTACACATGACCTTTGACCCCATTTTGCACAGAGAAGATGGCATCTGAGCAAAAAGTGGTTATTTTGTGAAATGATCCTTGTAACATGGTCTTTACGTGTGCAAAATATGAGAAAGATAGGACATGTATTCAGTAAGATACAGGATGAAACATTTATGACCTTTGACCCTAATTTACATACCCAAGATGGCGTCTGATAAAGTAGTTGTTATTTTATGAAATAATGTACGTGACATGAACTAAACATGTGCAAAATATGGTGGTGATAGGGTATGTTTTTCTTGAGTTATTGCAAAGAAAGTTGCAGAAAGAAAGAAATATTTCAATACATCGATGATAAGCTTTAATTTCAACCAAGTTTTTGGAAGTGATGCCGACTCCGTATGAAAAAACAGAGGGCACACTTACGATAGCCCAAAGTCTCAGCTACAACATACTAAAATATGGGAGAAATTCACCGAAGCATAAGTGAGCTAGTGCTCGATAAAGATAGTCATGTCAGTTTTCATTTCCAGAAAAACTGCACTCCCATAGAGATAACACGTAAACTGGTCAAATTTGACAATGTTACTTTCAATCCCTTTTTACGAGGTGATGCCGTCATCCAATCAAAATGTTGTTATTTTATGAATGAAAGAACATTTAATAAGCTACAATATATTGAAATTTGGATGAAAATCAACAAAAGAATAAGTGAGATACGCTTGAGTGAACTTGAAATTTGATGACGTCATTTTGAAAATTTACTTTTTTTACTTTATTAAGAAATTCGATATCTTGTAATCAGTTTTTCAGCATTGCCAACCCATGAAATGACATGTTCAACTCATCAGCTTTCAAAATATGTCAAAAAAATGGGGGGTCACCGTTCATCCTGACGAGTAAAATCGGATTGAAAATTGGCGGTTTTTTGGCATAGTTGTACTGTATATCGCCATTGACGCGCGCGCGGAATTTCAACTTTGACGGGCCCGTATGACGTCATATTGAGTCGGATTGACTTGAAACTTGGTAGAAATATTCCTTGACATTTCAGGCATCCGATAAGTGTGAAAAAGCGGGGAATTTCTATTACATATGAGCTGTGCGTGCGTATATGTGCGCGCGCGTACGCGTCCGTCCAATTTTTTCAATTTTTCAAAAAATGCTCCAAATGGTCTGAAACGTGTGCAAAAAAATTTTGAGCTCGATTTGAGCATACAAATATTTCAACGCGCGCGTACGCGCGCGTTTTAAGATAAATATGAATTCTGAGAATATGAGTAAAATGCGCATAAATTGAAATGTATTTGACGTAAATTTCATTGCAAAATTCTATTCCATTAATGAGATATGAATGAAAATGTGTTTTCATATAATGACGTCATAGTGACGTCACGGTCGACTGATCACTATGCTTTTATAAAATTTGTCGTCTTTGGGACATGATACATAAATGGTATAAATTTGAAATTGATAGGAAGAGCACTTTCTGAGCTAATCGATACACAACTTTTGAGGAGAAATAAAGAAGAAGAAAAAGAAGAAGAACACCCAAAGAATCCGTACAGATACAGAAGGTGATCCGAGAGGATACTCGGATCACCTAATAATCAAAAGGTAAAAAAGGGGGCACATGTGCCCCCCCCCCCCCCCCTTGGGCCTGAAGGGATCAAAATAGCTTGGGCTTTATAGGGTTAAAGTCATTGGATCCCTTTCCTTTTAATCCCTGTTAGCTTATCCCTCTTCTTGTTGAACTTCATCTCACTTCACTCTTTCATTTCTCTCCTCTTCCATCAAGTCCCTTACATCATCTCCTCCGTCTATACTTTCTACGAGTATTCATTCTCTAGGGTCCTCTCTTGAAATTGACTGTTAAATGATATAACCAATTTGAAAAATTCAAGCTCCCTGCTCTTACACTACACGCTACCAGACTCTGTGATGTTACGTGAATATGAAATCATGAAAATAGGTTTCAGATTAAACGTCAGATGATTCAAAGAGCAAACAGCTATTCGTGACCGGATTCACCATGCTCAGTGTTTCCTATAGACAATTATGTATGAGTAACCATTTCGTTATCGGTTTATTAGCACCTTTATATACGGTGTTCATACATAGATTAATAGTGACAGCCGAATTCTTAAAACCATTGTATGTCTGAGTAATGTTTTCTCTCTTTTTTTTTCATACACTTCAGCAACATCATTTAGCTCAGTCGGCAAAGTTTGGCAATTTCTGAAATTTAGCCACCTTAACATGAAAAAAAGTCATGAAGTCATGTTCTTTCCCGAGAAAATCTTTGGTTGTCATCTTTATCCCAATGCTTCGCTTATGGGTAAGGGTGGGCAATATACCTCCAACCATAAAGGTCATGATTGCTTACGTATTATGAGTTTTGAGCGATGTTCTGTTGTTACAGTTCACCTGTCCTGCTGTTGAACCGCTGGATGGCGCTGGTGGCAGTCGCCCCATTTGACTCATTTTCGTTCTCAACACTTGCTCAAGTCGTAGTCATTAGGTGATCCGAGTATCCTCTCGGATCACCTTCTGTATCTGTACGGATTCTTTGTTGGGTCTTCTTCTTCTTTCTTTATTTCTGGACAAAATTTGTGTATCGATTAGCTCAGAAAGTGTTCTTCCTATCAATGTCAAAATTATACCATATATGTATCATGTCCCAAAGACGACGGGTCAAATAAAATCATAGTGATCAGTCGACCGTGACGTCACTATGACGTCATTATATGAAAACACATTTTCATTCATATCTCATTAATGGAATGGAGTTTTTCAATGAAATTTACGTCACATATATTTCAAGTTATGCGGATTCTACTCATATTCTCAAAATTCATATTTTCTCTTAAAACGTGCGCGTACGCGCGCGTAGAAATATTTGTATGCTCAAATCGAGCTCAAAATTTTTTTGCACACGTTTCAGACCATTTGGAGCATTTTTTGAAAAATTGAAAAAATTGGACGGACGCGTACGCGCGCGCATATATACGCACGCACAGCTCATATGCAATAGAAATTTCCCGTTTTTTCACACTTATCGGATGCCTGAAATGTCAAGGAATATTTCTACCAAGTTTCAAGTCAATCCGACTCAATATGACGTCATACAGACCCGTCAAAGTTGAAATTCCGCGCGCGCGTCAATGGCGATATACAGTCCAACAATGCCAAAAAACCGCCAATTTCAAATCCGATTTTACTCGTCAGGATGGACGGTGACCCCCCATTTTCTTTACATATTCTGAAAGCTGATGAGTTGTACATGTCATTTCATGGGTTGACGATGCTGAAAAAATGATTAAAAGATATCAAATTTCTTAATAAAGTAAAAAAAGTAAATTTTCAAAATGACGTCATCAAATTTTAAGTTCATTCGAGCGTATCTCACTAATCCTTTGCCAATTTTCACCTAGATTTCAGTATGTTGTAGCTTATTAAATGCTCTTTCGGTAATATAATAACAACATTTTGATTGGATGACGGCATCATCTCGTAAAAATGGATTAAATGTAACATTGTTAAATTTGACCAGTTTACGTGTTATCTCTATGGGAGTGCAGTTTTTTCTGGAAATGAAAACTGACATGACTATCTTTATCGAGCACTAGCTCACTTATGCTTCGGTGAATTTCTCCCATATTTTAGTATGTTGTAGCTGAGACTTTGGGCTATCGTAAGTGTGCCCTTCGTTTTTTCATACGGAGTCGGCATCATGCCCAAAAACTTGGTTGAAATTAAAGCTTATCTTCCATGTATTTTCATATTCCTTTCTTTCTGCAACTTTCTTTGCAATAACTCAAGAAAAACAAGCTCTATCAGCCCAATATTTTGCACATGTTTAGTTTATGTCACGTACATTATTTCATAAAATAACAACTACTTGATCGGACACCTTCTTGAGTATGTAAATTAGGGTCAAAGGTCAAAAATGTTTCATCCTGTATCTTGGTGAATACATGTCTTATCTTTCCCATATTTTGCATACGTAAAGAACATGTTACAAGAATCATTTCACAAAATAACCACTATTTGCTCAGACGCCATCTTGTCTGTGCAAAGTAGGGTCAAAGGTCATATGTACTTCTTTCTTTATCTTCATTATCACGTGTTATCTCTATGGGAGGGAATTTTTCTAGATGTGAAAATTGACATGATTGTCTTTATCGACGACTAACTCAATTACCCTTTGGTGAATTTCTTCCAGATTTTAGTATGTTGTAGCCAATGTAATACTCTTTAAGTTTTGTTCAATCAAAGTTTTAATCGGATGATGTCTTCACCTCGTGAAATTAGATATAATGTAACCTTGTCAAATTTAACCAGTTTACGTGCTATCTCTATGGGAGGGAATTTTTCTGGAAATGAAAATTGACATGACGGTCTTTATCGAACACTAGCTCACTTACTCTTCTGTGAATTTCTCCCAGATTTTAATATGTTGTAGCTCAGACTTTGGGCTATCGTGACTATACCCTCCATTTTTTCATACGACGCCGAGATCACGTCAAGAAACTTGGTTGAAATCAAACTTATCTTCGATGTATTGAGATATTTCTTTCTTTCTACAACTTTCTTTGCAATAACTCAAGAAAAACAGCCCCTATCACGCCCATATTTTGCACATGTTTAGTTCATGTCACGTACATTATTTCATAAAATAACAACTACTTGATCAGACACCATCTTGGGTATGTAAATTAGGGTCAAAGGTCATAAATGTTTCAACCTGTATCTTGGTGAATACATGTCCTATCTTTCCCATATTTTGCACACGTAAAGACCATGTTACAAGGATCATTTCACAAAATAACCACTTTTTGCTCAGATGCCATCTTGGCTGTGCAAAGTTGGGTCAATGGTCAAATGTACTTCATTCTGTATCTTCGTTATAGTTTATACCAGGGAGGTACCTCCCTGGTTTATACCGAATTTGGTACCAAAGATGGTAGACCTCACTCTCTTTTCTAAATGAGAATCCAAATATCACACGGCCAATGTCTCTAAACACAGATAAAATCTATATGGTCATGCCTATTGCGATCAGGACTCGAATCATTGATTTAAAAAAAAAATCGGATCACCTAATTTGTCAGTCTTGACAAATTCCGAGTCTAGTTATAATAATTATGATCGAGCTTTGTTCGAGAAGGAACGATTTCTCCGGTATCTTGTAGGGCGTGGTTCAAGCGCTCGCGTCAGACCATCAAAGTGACATCTATTAATGTTATAATGTTAACAGAATTGGTTGATTTCTCCAAAGAAACGCAATGGCTTCTAAAGTTTCAGGGAGCTTTGAAATCTAATTTGTTGAGGAAAAAACGAGAAAGTAATGTGTGATGTAGATTCTGTTTACCATCAAAATTATTGAGATGAGCCTTGTTCACACGGCAGAATTTCGTTCATTTAAGAGTACAGTGTACATTATATATATACATATATATATATATATATACATATATATATATATATATATATATATATATATATGTAGATATATATATATATATATATATATATATATATATATATATATATATATATATATATATATATATATATGTATATTGTTGTGTGAATTTTTTTTTTTGCTTAAGAATAGTATCATATTCAAATAATGTGCAGTTCAATGTTTCCAGGTTAGCATGCCTGTACAGTGTCGGGGTGATCGTTAACGGACCGTTAACGATCGCCCCGACAAAGTTTGATCACATCCTGATAAAAACCGAAAATTTTATGATTTTCTTGAAGGGTTCACGTACAGTACGTCGAGGAGTTGCCAGTTTAGGCTTGCTGATCACAGCTTAAAAAAAGGAAAGCATGACCTTCTCATTTCTCATCACAAGTTTACTTAAACTTTCACTGTCCTAGCTGATCCTCTCGTTTTCTGCTTCTATCCACAAAAACGATTTTCAGGGTAAACTTTCCCTTTAAGATAGTCATCTTAACAATATGACTGTCACGGTACTAGCAGGAAAAAAATGCTTTGTTCTCATACAACCAGTCTTAAACTACAGCAGAAAATGTTCGCGGTTTCTGCAGTGTCAGTAAAAAGGTTGTCATGCTAGAACACATATTCATCACTATACACTCCCATTTACTTCATGCGAGGCATGAAAATGCTCAAAGATTGTTGTTTTATTAGGTTAATGAATTTGCCTGGCTGCACATGCCATCTCGACAGTTATACAAATACGTGGTTAAACACATTGAAAGTTTATTATGTTTTAGAAGACTGCCCTGGTATAAAGAAAAAAAAAATGAACGAACAAAAAAAAAAGGATGTGTAGCAGCAGAGAATTCAAAGCAAGACGACATGGCATGCTTTCTCTGTTTCATGTTCAGAGACTTCTCCGAATAATCGTGGTTTCTTTTAGATCGGAAGAGCAGCAGGTTTATTTTCATTTTCTGACTTATTGCATCTAAGGAAATAAGGAAGAAGAGGAAGAAGAAGAAGAAGAAAAAGGCGAAGGGGGGGGGGGGGCGTGTGAGGGTTGAGAGAATTGTGTGGATGCAGTGTCCTTTTTTGAACCAGGGGTATTGCAGGAACGTTCGTGAAAATGTCATATGCGATGCCGAATAAACAAAACCACTTACTTCATTTGTGTCTAAATTAAATCAGACAGGGTATATCTATTTTCATTCAAGCATGATGTGAGGAAGGGAATCTCGGGGTCCTGGGCAGGAATGCCACATACAGACGCGTTCATTCTCCCTCATACATGGGCAGCGATGGTGAGATGGGGGAAGGGAGGGAGAGAGAAGGGGAGAGATATATATAATATGAGCGAGAGACAGCGAAGGGGAGAGATGGTATATCGTGTACTTTCGAGTGGAGAGGTACATGAAATGAATTTGGGAGAAAGCTATTCCACCTGATAGGGGAATATAGTAGAGTGGGATATATCAGTATATCTTTTTCATATCTATATACTAAGCTTCTCTTTTTTATGCTACAACAATGCCCTTACTCTCACTTGGGATTATATAGGTCTTTGCTTTTTAGAGGCGTGCCGACTGCAAGTGTATATCTTAATGTATATGTTTGTTCCACCGCTTTTCAAAAGAAGGTCACTCTTATTGTTTGATTGGTGTAGTTCGAATGCCTTGTTACCCTGGGCACGCAAAAGGCAAATTTTGCATGTATCTTGAATACTCGAACATCCAGACTTCTTCGTCTAATTTGTATTCTTTTATCTTATTTGGGGGGGGGGGTGGGTGGAAGGTCTGTAGTTTTTTCATGAACAATTTCTTTTCAAAAATGGCGTTTGAAATATACTGTATCGCCACAGTTTTTCAAGGTTCAAAAATAAAATGACAAAAGCAATATTCATGCACACACACACGCACACACCCACACGCACACACCCACACACATACATGCACACACACACGCTCGCCCGCACACACACACACACACACACACAATCTACTTTGTGCTTTGGAGTGTAAGATAGTGCACATATTCAGCTATAAAACCGTCTAAAAGGGTGATATGAATACTTCCATCTGTGAAGCTATAACCGACAATATTTTGACATGATGGTATGAAACCGTCAATAACCATGCAGAGTTATGTGAGAGCTGCAACCAAGATGGGAAAGGACGGTGAAAAAAAAAATGTTTCAATTCACAGCAATTATTGGATCACTGCGTAAGGTTAGGATTGAGGTGAGGGTTTTGCGTGCGGGTCAGGACGGATTTACGATGGGGGAGGTAATAGTACTTCGTGAGAGCAGAACAGCTTCCCGCCCTTTTTCTTTCGGTTAATAATCTCGAATATGCGCCTTCGCCTATAATGTAAATTTATGGCTTATGAGAATTTTGAATCTAGCGGGAAATGAAAGGGGAGGCAGCAGATATGACCAAGATGGAGAAAGCTGCCCTCATCTGCCACCTCGACAAATGGATGGAGTTGGAAGGAATGTTTTATCAAGTTTTCACACAACACTTCACACGTCTCTCTTACTTTTACATTATGGTTTCTATTTCTCTCCAATTTAACTATTGTTGTCTGGGGGATGCAATCTTATTGGTGTATCATCGAGGACGTGTCGTTAACCTTTGACCCTCTCCGCCATTCTCTGTTATGCGCCACCTTTTTCCTGGAGTGGATGATTCCATTCTACAGTGTCAGCGATCATAAAAATGACAGAATTTGAGAATATGATTTAAGGCGGCATACACACGCGTACACGCACACACACACACACACACACACACACATACACACACACACTCACACAAACACTCATACACAGACAATATTAAATGCATGTACCACCGGAGATACCGATAGATATTTCGGATGACGTTCGTTATTCCGAAGGTTCGTCGACCTGAAAGTGAAATAAGGGTCACACAAATTCCCTGTAGGCGCTACCTTGATGTTTGTTAAAATGAAAATGGATTCATTTATTCGAACATTTGTGGCGTTATTCCGAAGGTCTTGTATATGTATTTCAGTTCACAGGAAATTCCTTGATTTCATTGTTGTGCTGATTTTGTGTGTTTATGTGTATCTAAATGGCTTCGATCTTCAAATGTCATTGTTGTTGGCAATGAAGTAAACAAAACGGAAAAAATAAATTAGGTGCAAATTACTATTGTTATCATAATCACTATTGTTATTTATCATTGATATATCAATTCAATTCAATTTAATTCTATTACTTTCTTTATCATCAAACAAAAGGCGATACATAATGCAAACTGTATACAAGTAAAGATAAAGAAGTAAGTTACTTCTTTCTCTCATTGTCATCGTCATGATTTAATTAACATCTTCATTGTTATAAAGATGGACTTTATTGTTTTAATGTACAGAATTACGGGTAATTCCAAGGATGTGATATAGTTCCTAAATTCAAAGTATTATCTCACATTAAATGAGAGATCGAGTGAGAGACAGTCTGAACATGATAATGTCAAATGATATTGGCAAAGGTCTCGGAAAAGCGGTCTAAATATGAAAACAGCTGACCGGGGTTGAGGGAAGAGGTTTCAACTGTTGTCCTATATTGACATTACAATATAATTACACTATCATTGGACTTCTAGTCTATACAACCCGGCCTTTCTAATTTCTCGCTATAGTTACCTAAACGTAACCTTTTCCCGGTATGGAAGAACATGAATAAGGTTGGGTTCAGGGTCCCCTCATGTGAAACATGTGCGTTTTATCACCCTGTTTGTGCTCAACACCAAGAGCTACAAATTTCGCCACATTGGTTTGTCACCCGAAAATAATTTTCACCCCAAATACACAAGGGCCCACCATAGATCTCTCTTTAACCTTTTGCTCTCGCGGTCGCCTGTAGCAAGCTCTTGGCGTAAATGGCCTGTATTGACTGGTGCAGTTGTATCACGAACAGTACATCAATACATTTTGGGCGGATATGATGAACACAAAGAAGGCATCTTGCACAGGTGCACAGAAGGGTAAGAAATAATCACTGTTTGTGTGAAAGACCCTTCACAGCTATTCAGAATCATTTCCATTTTGTGGAACGGTTTGCAATAAGGCGCAGCACAAATATCTCCATTTCGATAACAACTACCAGGCGATGTTGACGATGAATTGTGGCGATTTAAGCGTCAATAAACGAGAAAAATAAATGGAGAGATCCAAATGACTTGCGCACAAACACGGCCCGAATTGAAAATTAGTTCCCTTGATTACTCGATAATTTTGCTCGCTCCATCGCCGCAGGTCTTTGAGGAAGAAATAGAGGGAGAGGGAGAGAGAGAGAGAGAGAGAGGGAGGGAGGGAGGGAGGGGGGGGGGGGGGAGATATTTAGCTGAAAAACCAAGCCATGCACTTACATTTTGAACGTGTTCCGAATATATACTTGATCAAAATGAGATATATCGTGGGAACAGGGAGGAAGAACTGGAATCGGATTTAATTGTGGTTTATGCCGTTGTGTACTGTGGTTCCCGGTTTTGCTACAGTGTAACCACTGTCACATCAATTGTTAATTTAGTGATCGTTCAAAAAACAACAACAACTAAATAACATGTAAAAGAAAAAAATACGCAGTGTGATCTCTCTCTCTCTCTCCTTCCTATTTCTTATATGTATGTATATATATATATATATATATATATATATATATATATATATATATATATATTATATATATATAACACATGTATATTTATATATGCATATATATTATCATAAATGTATTCATGAAAATACCGATAAAATTTTGCCTTGCATACACACAAACACATAGTTTCACATGCCATTTATATCCTTGTATAATTACATATACATTTTATGGTATTTACGATTCACATAAACAATCACATGCACGTGTCTCCTTTGCAGTCATTAGTCATTGTCTATAATGAGGCAATCTGATCGTATCACGCCATAGGGCTACATTGTTCTTACATAATGAGTCATGTTGCACGGAAAAGAAAAACAATAATGTTTCCAAGACAAGCAAAGTTGTTCTTAACATTCCATTCTCAACGGTTATCAGTCAAGCTTCAGCTTCAGATGACGGTCTCCTGCATTTTGTATGTATTAATTCGATTGAAAAATCAATGGTTTTCCGATTGCTTTTGTATGATTATAATTCACCTATACAATATTTCATTATTGGTACGTTATCCATATTCATATTCATTTTGTGTTGGATATGATGTGCTTAGTATTGGAAAATTGTTTGTTATGTTGTATCTTTGTGAAAATGCAGAAATAAATCAAATCAAAGCAAAGTTGCCTTCCTGTCAAGTTCCTAATGCTTCATGATTTCTTATGTTGACGTTTATATTTTGTATCCGTTGCAGTCATATCAGTTATTTTATACAAATTTGACGACATGAATTTAAATGTAATGTATTTGTACTTATATGTAGTGTATTTTCTCTGTTTGTTTATATGGTTTTTATGGAGTATTGAATAAATAAATCCATCCAAATCCAAGTTGCTTATTGATACTTCTTTCAACAACAACAACAACAACAACAACAACAAATTTCAACAGAAATGTATATTCCCTTATTTTGTAGGTACATTTATTTATTTATTTGTTGTTTTCTTCGAAAATTTTTAGCTTTGATGTTTAGAGATTCGTGGGGGGGGGGGATATGCAGAAGAAGCCCTTATCGTATGTCACATTTTCTAATATCGATCGTTCGATGAAGAGGGATAGTCGCATGCCCTGGAACGTGGATGGGCATGAAAGGCCAGCCAACCCTTGCGGCCTGAGTCACTTGAGCCGCCCACAGTACTCCTGTACCACTCGCTATAGGTTTCTCTTTCATGACAACGCGTCACTGTCACCGCGTCGCCGTCAAGCCAGCCAAAGCATCCATTGCTGGGTAGAACCAGGGAGGTGAGACACCACTTCCCTAGTATAGAACAAGACAGCCGTGAATAAAATCCCGCTCAATTTGGATGAAAAAAGTGAAACAAAAGCTACAGCCCGTCGAAAATTTCAGGCAAAAGCAGACCAATTCTAAGAAATGTTACTGACGAGTATAGCCATCAAAGTTGTGTTAGTCACTAATTGAAGAAGAGTCAGAGACAGCAAGTCAAAAGTCAGTGAGTCGTGATCATCGGGTGGTAGTCACCTACTGGTACCAGTAGGTGACTACCACCCGATTCGGGTGTCAGTACAGGCTATGGCGTCATACTCATTGAGTTATTGTTATCAAGTCCTGGTCATAGTGTCATCTGCGACTCCTAGTCAAAGAATAGTCATTTGTCGAGACGTAGTCATTGACACTATATAGTTGTACATTGCAGTCATTATTTCCTAGTCACTGGATCAAGTCCATACTCAATGAGGTCTAGTTATCAAGTTCTTGTCAAGGGAAATGCAGTCATCCAGTGGTAGTCAGCGACTGTCGTGACTGTAAATCACAGAGTGCCAGTGACCAACTCGAAGATATTGACTGGCATATAGTAATCGAGTTGTGGACATTTGTTGGTAGTTCATAAAGTCATATTTATCGAGTCACTGTAGTGGAATCCTGGGTCCCGTTTCATAAAAGTTGTTATCGGTAACAACTGTCAGATTTCAATGACAAATTTGCTGTCAGCCAATCAGATGCAAGGATTTCCGTAGCTTATAACAATTAACTATCGTAACTTGTTATTGATAACAAGTTTTATGAAACGGGGCCCTGGTCGTCAATTTTGTGTTATCGTAGTCACTGAATGACATATCTAGTCATCAGTAACCTTCAAGACGTGGTCATCAATTAGTTGTCTTTGAGTTGTAATCATATGAAGGTAGACAACATGTAGTTATAAGTTAGAAATCATTGTTATAGTCATTGGTTCATCGAGTCACTAGTCTGTTATGAAGTAATAGTTGTCAGCTTGTAGTCATTTATTGGTAAATATCTAGTCCTATTCATCTATAGTGGTAATCACAGAGTCACAGTCATCGTCACAAAGATCTGAAGATATCGAATAGAAGGAATGGAGTGACAGTCATTTGGTGGTAGTCATCAAGTCATGGTCATTAATTCGTAATTAACGAGTCAAGGAGGGCTAGTCATCTGGCAGATGTCTTCGTATTTTATAGGTATCTATGCTATAGTGCTAATGCATGTTACTTCGCGGGATTAGAAAATCTTCTAGTTTCAGACGCTACAGAGAAATTGTCTGTTTCATGCTACATTACCAACGATCGTGCAGTTTTAATCTAACATGCTAATGTTGATAAGATCTACGCTGTTTTGAAGATTAACTGTATTCAAATACGTATTAGATCTGATTACGATATGATATAATTGTGACTGTGTGCTTCAAAGGATAACACTCAAGAAAATACTCAGTGATGCATTTTCTTGATGGTTTCAAAATAACAGAATAACGCTTGACACATTTAAAGAGAGTAGAAGGACCAGCCGTCAAAATGTGCATCGTAAGTCATCATACCGAGGATATGTACATTATCTAGTCATTCATGACTTCAATCATCTCTTAAACGATCATGATATCGATCGATCACAAAAAAGTGCACACGTCACGGAAGAATGGTTGAGCGTTTGGGCGTATGGATTTTCTGTCACTTTCCACCACTGTCCTCCACGCTCCGCCGGTAGGTTTACGATGAATAAAACATCAACGTTCCGGGAGAGCATTCCCATCTGAGAAGGCGGGTCGTCAGGGCAGAGTGTGATGGAAAGATGGCGGGCTGGTAAGAGAAATATTATATCTATCCCAAAAGTGAAAAGAGAGAGAAGAGAGACATGAAAGAGAGATAGAAAAATAGGAAACAGGTGGATATACGCATATAAAGATAAGACGGTAAGATATCGGTCGATAGATAAGCAAATTGAAACGCAAGTGCATGCATTAAGGCCGACATTAACATGTTAATATAAAATATGTTATGATTATCTCCTTACAAGACGAGATGAATGATAAAAGAAAAGGAAGAAGGAAAAACAAACAAAGAGAAAACACTAAAGAGATTAGAAACTTATACAGGATGACGCATTGTGACCAATTGGAAGGACGATAAGGGAACAAAATTAAATAGGAATATTCCATGATTACGTATAGGCAATCAAGAATTGTAGAGAGCGTGTAACATTGAAAGTGATCAAAACGAGCTTGCCCCAGTGAGATATCATGATCGATAGTGGAGCCGTCTGCAAGATACTAAAGAAACATGAACAAGGAAAGAAAAAGATACCATTGTTAAAAAGCTTACAATATGTGTATTACAAGTGATTATGTGCGTAAGTGAACATGTGTTTTTATGTACATGTGTATATATTTTATTGATATAAAGACTGAAGAAAATGATGGTGGAGAGTAATAACCAATAAGGAATGAAAATAACGCCAAAGTAGCAAAGGCAGATATCGAAAGAAATAAACAATTTGAAGTTTGATGTCTGTCCAACTCAGAATGTTTACAGCTCTGATCCTCTCCTTTACACCCTCAACATAACAATTCTTCTTTCTCCTCCTCCTCCTCTTCTTTCCCCTTCTTCCATTCTTTCTCCTCTTCCTTCTTTTCCTCCTCCTCCTCCTCCTCCTCCTCTTTAAAACGTCCTAAATATATCGGTTCCCTTCCAACTTTTAAAAGGGATATTCAATATCGTCAGTAAAATCTGTCTGCTTTTGGAGTTCTTTTTCGGGGTCCGATAAACCATCTCTCGCTACCATCTTCCAGACGTGTCCCCCCCCCCTTTCTCCCTTCCTTCCTCTCTTTGCATCCCTCCCCCACCCCCCCCCCCCGCACCCCTCTTGTACTCTATCTTCTCAAGTCTCACTTGAGACACATTTCCAGTTACATACCTGATCTCTCTGCGGGAATCTTCGCTTACATCCCATGCTACAGGAAATGTGTTCCATATAAGGTCGTCTCGGCAGAATATTTGACCCAAAAATTCACTACTTTTGAACTTTTCTGCCGCCGAACTCAAAGCGGTTTCGTTCGATTTTTCCCCTCCCCGCCCCCGCTGGCGTTCACCCGAGTAAAGGTGCCTAATGTTGTGTATAGGAGCTTCTCTTACTCCAGGGGAACACACCTCATCCCCCTTCGGCAAACGCGGATAGACACAGACACAGACACACAGACACACAGACACATACACACACAAACACACACACACACACACACACATACACACATACATACAGGCACACAAAGACACACACACGCACAATCATCCAAATTCCCATCTGAGTTAGATTTTCATGCACAGCATGCAATCATATAGAACAGCCTTTGTTGCAAATACCAAACACTGATTTTTTTTTTCTTAAAAAGATCAAATTATGCTTTCTTTTTCATATACAATGATAATGAAATGAATGACACATTGGTGACCTGGAATGAATATATCTTCTGACTTTGATAGGCAAAATTCAGGATACAAAATTGTAAGGTCGTTTTTCACCTTTAGTAGTCATTCCATCACAAAATGCTTATACTTAAAAAGGCAAATGCTATGTAGGAGATCATCTGCAAGAATAAATGATTTTAAACATGTTCATTTTTTAAGAACACCATTGCGCACTTTGTGTCAGTGTTTTCTGATGAACCATGGTAGAGTGTTACGAGCAAATTTTTCTTGCTATGAAGGTTCGCGTCATAAACATGAAAAAAAAAATGTCCTTATAAGCGTACTAAAAATAAATGGTGGCCCCGGCTATACGGTTCTCGATAAGTGATATTAAAAGATACATCACATCAAATTGTGAATTAAATAAAATGTTAAGATTGGGAAAATCACAGTCGGAAATTTTATCAATCTTTGCACATAATTCTACACATACTACAGTGTACTAGCAAGATGTATACCCTCAATGCTTAGATTGTCCTGTTAACATCAACATATATCAATATTTTATCTTAATGTAAAGACGTGTTGTTATATTTATATTACAGTACAATAATCATTTTGCTTGAAACGTCCTTCGATAAGGATATTTATTCTTCAAGTCAGTGAGCGTGGACCGAGGCAAGATATTATCACACTCTTACATCAAACCAAATGCATCAGCGTTTCTAAGGTTATTCACCGTTAGCGCTTGATATTATCTTGTATTCATAATACTTTTATTCATACTCCTTCTTTAGCATTTCCCTCTCACACTTAAGGCCGGGAGAATTGGGTCTGGGGTTTATGGATAGCCATATTTTCTCACGACTTTGGGACTTATTTTTCTTGTCCGTTATCAAGACGATCGCATGAACCTTGCCTCCATTGGTATGAATTTGATAACCAATAAAAATATACGGTTTATCTTGCAGCGTTGTTATCAATTATCAATAATCTCTCTTTAATATCTTCGCAAACTCTGTCATTATGACGACTAACAGAATAGCTCAAAATGAGGACAAACTTCATAAATGACCGCTTGAAATAAACTTTTTCCTTAATACTGAATAACAACAATGACACGAAAGAAGAAACAGACTGAACATTGAATGAAACCTTTTAATCTGGCAGTCTGATAGTGTGAGAGAAAAAAAGGACAGTCTTGGTTGAAATGAGCCATTTTTCTTTGATGCCAAACCATTTGAAAATAAAATGACTTTTCACGATGTATATTACATGGAACCAAAGTTATTCAATGATTCTACTGATAACATGCTGAATATTATAGAGATAAAGATGTTCATTTTGATATGTGATACTAACTTTATTCGAACAAATAGTTTCTTTTTCATTTTTGATATCTCGTCTACACCCGACGCTGTTTCGTTCCGTCCCTAACCCAAGGTACTTCCATTTCTCTTAAAGAATTTCTCAATGAAGAAAATAAGCGAACATTAAACCCATTATGGAGAGTTGACGAAAAGCAGCGCTGTTCAATACTGATACATTATTTTGTGGGTTTATGACATCAATTTTATGTATCAATATTATGTATTATTCTATACAGGGCTCGACATCGGCGATGGTCCGGTTGCTCGGATGAGCCACTAAAGGCTGATGTCGGGTCACTAAATTTCCATGAAGGTTATCTTTATGTAATCCGATGGGACTACTAAGATTTAACATGGATTGTTATGTTTCATTTTATTTCGGGGCACCAAATTTCATAATCAAAGATTTTAGTTGCCCAAACGGACCATTAGAAAAAGAAGTTAGTGTCGAGCCAAGATACAATAATCATCAGGTCTATACCTTGTTTTCAGCATTATCCAAAGACTAACCTTTCAAGTGAAGACAAATTTGGTCTCTTCCCCCATCCCCATCCTGTCTCCCCCCCCCCCCCCCCCCTCCGTCTCTTTCTGTCTCCTTTTTCCGGTTAACATTTTCAACACAAAGTACATAATGCGCTTAGGGAATGGTTCTGAATACAGCGGATAAACCTATAGCACAATGAACTTTTCGGGATTGCCGTGTCGAGTTCTCGTGCATCCTTTTCCAAGATCACATAACCTCATGTTTCTTTCCCCTTCTGCTCCTCAGAGGGGGCGAAATGGCTTGGGGCCGATCTGGATAACTCGTTCTTAACCGAGAAAATTTCCGTGCCGACGATGATTTGAATGCCAAAACTTCCGACTAATTGGGTTAAAGATGACTTGATTAGGCGCGACAATCCTCCTCCTTAAAATTGAGCCAACACCGAAGAAGCCCGGCGCACGGTGAGCGGAGCAGGGAGGGCGGAGACCAAAGAGGGAGAGAGATGCTTGCAATTGGGAGCGGAGAGGGGAGAGGAGAGGGGGAGGGGGGTGGAAGTAACAGGGGAGGAAGAGGCTGATCAATAGGAAAGCGGTGGAGATGAGCCTACCAGCATGAAGACGAGAAAGCAGAAGAAGATGATGAAGAAGAATATATGCTTCAAGGACTGTATTACGTGAGAGGAATACAACACTCCAGCACAAACAATGACATCTATTGAAGCCAGGGAGCCTAAGGAGCAGGGGAGGTTTATCTATAACCCTTCAGTTTGAGATGTTTATATCTCAATCCTATACACCCCTTCCTCTTCTTTCAATTCAAGAGGTCGAATCTTGAACATCAACTTGACAGTGAGACGAATACCGCTTCATTATGCAAACGATGCATCTTATAAATGTTTGATTTCATAGAAATGAAATGAAATGAATGAAATAATAAAAAACACAATTTGGTAGAATGAATTATCGGTGTTTGTTTTCAGCTGCTCCACATTCTCTGTCGATGATTTTTGGAGAGGATGGATATCATCAGTATCTTATCATGGGCGAGGCAATTAAATGAAGATATCCTTTTAACAAGTCTTTTTTTTCATAATCTCTATATCAAGATCTGACTGAAAAACATATTTAGAGAAAGTGATGAAAATGTTTGAAGCATACAAATGAAAAAATAGCACTTGCAATCAAGCGTTAAACGCGTTCGTTTTGTTTAAAACACACACACACACACACACACACACAGAGAGAGAGAGAGAGAGAGAGAGAGAGGGAGAGAGAGAGAGAAAGGTTTAGCATAACCTTCAGCCTGTGGAAAAGTTAGCATTATTTGACAACACTGTATCGTGTGATCCAATATAGTACATGTATATCTAACTTGTAAAAAAAAAAAAATAAAGGCAAAAACGCATATAAGGTGCACTATATATCGACTACCTTGAATAGGCAAATAGCTTGTGCAATTATGCTCCGTGGAAATATACCAATTAGTCAATGATCCTTGTTGGTGTTGCGACAAAAGATGAAGATATTGGATCGGAGGAAGCGGAGTAATCAATCCCAAACCAATCGCCAGCCGTAGAGCAATGCTCGCTGGAGACGTCAGCTTTCGTTAGTTTCACCGGGTAAATTGTTTCATGCGCACTTTAATGTGTAAAAGCAAGCCGACCGAGACTACTTTTTCTTCTGTTTCAACTCGCTCCCATTTGCTCTTTCTCCCCCGCTATTTTCTCTTCATCTCCCCCGACTCTCCCCCTCCCTCTCCGCATCCCTCCCTCCCTCACTTATTCACTCTCTCCCCTTTTTCTCTTCTTTCACATCTCTCCCGCCATCTCTCTCCTCCCCTCATATTCCTCCTCCTCCTCCTCCTCCAATTTCTACCACTGTTTTTCTTTTTGTCCTAGAGTCCTTCATTCTTCCTCTTCAAATCCCCTCTCTCTCACTCGTTTTTCTGATTCTATTTCCCTGTCTCATTTTAAGCTCAACGCATTGAGCATTATTCAAACCAATTCCACCCAGGCGGCATCCTTTGGGCTAGTACAGAGAAAGACACAGGAATGATAAAAGAAACAGACGACAGTTAACGTAAACGAGATAGAGAGAGCAGAGTCGAATGGCAAGCCCTGGAAAAGTACATTCTCATACATTTTGGCCTCTGTACCCGCTCTCCGCCGGTACATACGGTTGCCACGTGCGCTTGATAAAGGATGTTGTTGCCGTGGATACAGATACCCAGTTATGAGATGCTCCAAATATGTCGTTACGTCGGAATTTGATTACGACGTTTCGAAAATGGCTCCATCTCCCTGATTCGAAAACATGTTGGGAAGAAAGCGAAGGAGTAAGTTTTCCGACTGATTTCGGCTTCGGTAAGAAAAAAAAACCATGATACCCAAAAATGGAATTTGCCCGATGGTTTCTGTGCCACTCGGTTGAGCCTGGATATACAGCAAGAAGAATTAATGCCTGTTCCGAGCGGAGGGATCGAGGTGTTGGCTTACTTGGGAGAGACAGAGGTGTAGTTGAGGCCTGGTCTTAATTAGACCACTAATTAGATTCATTTATTAATCATAGATGATTAGTGATGGGGAAAAGTGCAGCGGGCCAGGGTTTACCCGACCCCTGCGCTCTTTAAGCGATGACGTTTGAGATGGGTATGAAATTAAGTCCGCAACCCATTACACGGAGTGATAGCTGTCTTTGTCACTGCGTGCTCATGAGAAGCTCCTGCATATATTAGTCCGCGGAACATCAAAAGTTACCGCGAAACGTATATCTTTCCTATTAATACCATATATGACATTGGCTGGCCAGATCGGGTGGGGGGGGGGGGGTGATGGTAGACTGAAATATCAGAATTAATACATTGAATTGCCCGTCGATGTACTATACCTTTGCCTCAATTATTGCGAGAACAGTATCAGTGGTGTTCCGCCCCACTGATAAGACCGTCTGTGCCATTTATTAGACTGAGAGCACGCGAAAGGGACAAAGCTGTATAGAAAAAGCCAAATATGGCGATTCTGTGCACTCTATTAGGACAGCTTAGAGTTGAGAAAAGTAACACTAACTTTGACATTAACGCTGACACTAAACACTGACACGTACTATACACTGAAAGCAAATAACCAAGGAGGTGTTAGGCCCACGTCGTTGAGATAACCTAGCAAACTATCTGAAATCGCGATGAAATGATAGCTACAAGCTGTGTTCATTGAATTATACTTTTACACGATCTCATAGCAAGACAGCAAGGTTCAGGAAGAGCAGGAAGAGGAAAAGCAAACATTTAAGTTTAAGCACTCAGCGGTTCATTGATAAGTCACAAGCAACTTGACGTAGTTTCTGGATATGACTGTGTATGTTCAAAAAAAAACTTGATAGACGGGATTTCAACATGTTAGTCTGAATGACGACATTCTGCGGCGTGAAAGCATTTTGTTTGACTCCTTACCATGGCCACGTACCATCACTGACCATTTCGATAATGAATATGAATCGATAATTTGAAATATACGAGAACAATTGTATACACGTGTCATGATATTCCCAAATATACATATAGATGCTACCAAAGGTATACTCCACCGCTTGTTTTTTTTTTTCTCCTGTATGACAGCAAACGATCAAATTCCGTGAGTGTTGACTGTTACTAATCACACAAGATCACTCTGTTGTAAAAATCTACATCCATTGTCACTAGTAACAACTGTTTGTTAATTTGTTTGTATTTACAAGCAATGACGTCTCCTAACTATGTATTCATTATAATATGACGTAAATGATGTATGAGTTACATTTTTATAAATACCTTCATCATGTTCATGGGATCAATTCAAGTAAACTTAAAAAATGCAGCAATAAACAAATGGAAAGATATTCCTTTAGAAACATGTGCTCATTGCATTTCGTTTTCTCTTATCACAATATCTCATCCTGAAAGCAATCGGAAGCTGGCAATCTAAAAATATCAAAATATCTCGGGCAAAGCTCTCCGCCATACCTTCGCATTATTCCCTTTGTGAGTCATCGTAGCCACAAACCATTTACGAACAAAATTATTTTCCATGATTGAGACATGAAAGGAACTCGAATAGCTTCCGAAATCAGTCATGATTAAGATCTCTGTTATGAAAAAAAAAAATGACCATCGTCAGACTACAGGCCTACTTCCAGTAGCCACAGAATCCAATCAATGAGTGACCTGCTCCCGGCCTAGAATGACCCATGGATGGATTGGTCAAAGCCACCGTTGCGCTACAGGAACTTGACCATTGGCGGTATAATCTCGTTATAAGAAACTACTAGTTCCCATGGATTAAGATTCGTAGATATGACATATTCCATAGCAGACGATTAATAATCAGACTTCGTGACGCCGTATGACTAGAAAGGCGGGCCAATGGGTATTAAAAAAGACATTCGCATGCACACAATCATCAGTTTGGCTCTTCTCTTTCATATCATGCGCCGGCAAACCATATTTCACTCTGTATGCTATGAGAGTATTGTGGTAAGGTTGGCAAAGCTCTTTACTATTACACAGGAAATTCTGATTTTTCGTTTTGAAGGGGAATGACACTTCAATTCTTGCAATGAGTGAATGCAGAAATACCAGTGGAACACAGTAGATCACACAGTAGATCACACAGCAGATCATCAGTAGATCACACAGTAGATCATCAGTAGATCACACAGTAGATCATCAGTAGATCACACAGTAGATCACACAGTAGATCATCAGTAGATCATCAGTAGATCATCAGTATATCACACAGTAGATCATCAGTATATCACACAGTAGATCACACAGTAGATCACACAGTAGATCATCAGTAGATCATACAGTAGATCACACAGTAGATCATCAGTAGATCACACAGTAGATCATCAGTAGATCACACAGTAGATCACACAGTAGATCACACAGTAGATCACACAGTAGATCATCAGTAGATCATCAGTAGATCACACAGTATATCACACAGTAGATCACACAGTAGATCATCAGTTAAACTGATCATCCGTATATCACACAGTAGATCACACAGTAGATCACACAGTAGATCATCAGTAGATCACACAGTAGATCATCAGTAGATCACACAGTAGATCACACAGTAGATCACACAGTAGATCATCAGTAGATCACACAGTAGATCATCAGTAGATCATCAGTATATCACACAGTAGATCACACAGTAGATCACACAGTATATCATCAGTATATCACACAGTAGATCACACAGTAGATCACACAGTAGATCATCAGTAGATCACACAATTATAGTGAGAATAGTGAGATTTGAAGGAAATCGCACAATCCGTTTAAAAGTTATAATGTTGTTAAAATTAAGGTGCCGCCATCGCTGGATGTGAAAACTACAAGAGTTCGTGACGTCACATCAGGACAACGATATAATTCCACAAAATTTCATTTTCTATCAAAAGTACATATTTCCTCGACTTGTTACTGGCATATTTTGATGATAAATTATTCCACCTGCTTTCTGAAAGAGATAAATCAGGCGCTCTTTCAATGTGCTAGAAAAAAAAAAACAGGAAAAGAGCTGTTGTAGTCTTTTAATGCAACGATGGCGGCACCTAACATTTTAAAATGTATAACTTTTGAGCGGATTTTCCTCAAACTTCACACTGGTGTGTTAAACTTATAGTGCTACATTCACTCGTTGCATATTTGGGGTATTATTCCCCTTTGCGCAATGCCACTTAAGTAAAATTTTACTTGAAGATATAAAGTGAAATGAAAATAACAGAATTGTAAAAAAAAAAAAAAAAATCATGTTGATCGGACATGAAATACAAGTAAGAAAGGTATAAGATACATAACTTTCCAAAGTTTCACATGCATGTTTTCGGTAGACGGTGTCTTGGCGAAGTCTTTCATTGATCTCCTTCCAAGTTTGTACTAAATTTTCTTTAAAGAATGAAGTGAGATTGAAGACAATAAATGTCATTATTATACAAACTACGTACAAAGATAATGTTGAGTTGGTGATTTTTTTGTTGTTGAGAGAGAACGTAATATTTCAATTATCAACCAATAACATCATGTGTTTAGAATTTTCAGTTATCATAGCAGCAACATATCAGCAATGGGAATTTAAAGTTGTGACGTGGTTGAGACCAATATCATTATTTTGTGAAAACATAATGAAACTTTGATATTCTATTACTTTCTTTGTTTATAAGCGAATTCTTTAAAGATCAATGCTATCGTGAAGTAGGGTTTCGCTTTAAAGATAAGTGCCCTGTTGCATAAAACCCTTACCGCTGGACTTACCGCTCCTTTCTAGCGGTAAGTCTTCAAATTAGCGGTAAAGCTTATAATTCTTGATGCTGATAGGCTGTGACGCCTAATTTTGACGGTAGTTACCATTGAAATTCAACGGTAAGTTTTATGCATAGGGCCACTGGTATAGTTTTGGTTGAGATAAGGGATTCAGATTTAGCTTTTGGAGAGAGAACTAGAAACCACGTATCAAATATTAAGGAGTATACAATTCTCAGAGGAATTTAAAGTTTATATGATGAAAACCTGTTTTAGTGCCTGAGATATCCAAAATCAAAGTCAAACAAAGTGGTCCTAATCAAAGGTATATCCCAACTTTTATCAGGACTTGTTGTTTTTTGACACCTCAGCCATTTAAAAGCCAATTTTCATCAAATAAACTTTGAATTCCTCTTAGAATTGTATGCTCTGTCGTACTTATAAGAGGTTTCTCTAATATCACCAAAAAAAGTTGGAAATCTGAAGCCCCATCTCAACTAAAACTATATCATCCCTTTAAGTCCGTGCCCATCTGAGAGATTTCCAAACCGGGAAGGATGTCTCGTCAACATCACTGATACTCCAAGTCTCAAACATCCTCTCCAGGTTTACCTGAATCGCATCAGCAGGAGGAGTGGGTGAGTGATTAAGGTACCAGACTAGTCTCTGCTCATCTCTTTCGTCTCCCTATATCCCTCTCTCCCCTTCTCTCTCTCCATCCATCCATCCATCTATCTATCTATCTATCTATCTATCTATCTATCTTTTTGTCTATCTATCTATTTATCTATCTATCTATCTATTCATCTATTTGTTTATCTATTTGTTTATTTATTTTTCTACCTAACCTATCTATCCATTCCCTCCGTCTCTGTCATGCATCTCTCTCTCTCCTCACTCTTTCTCTGTCTTTCTCTATCTCTCTCTCCTCCATTCTACCAATCTCTAACTCTCTCTTTCTCTCTCTATAAACATATATATATATATATAGAGAGAGACATATATATATATAAACATATATATACATATATATATACACACATATATATGTTTAGAGAGAGAGAAAGAGAGAGTTAGAGATATAAACACACACACATATATATATATATATATATATATATATATATATATATATATATATATATCCTTCTATCTCTCTCTATCTCCATCTCCATATCTTTCATTCTTCCTCTATATATTTCTCTCTCCCTCTCCTTATCTTTCTTTCCTTCCTCTGATGCTTTACTCTGAAACAAATTTCCTTCCGTAGTGATAACTAAATTACTGATCTTTATGAAGCTTCATGAATGAAATAAAAATAAGAGATTGATCTAACTGAAAGCTAAATCATGTTATCTCGATGCTTCTAGAAATGGTTTCATACTCTCAGGGTGCGTTTATCTAAAAATTTCCTGAGGCAGAATGACGAACCCAAACGCGTTTGAGGCATTTTCAGGCGATAGATAAAAAGCAATCGTGTTTTCAAACGCGTTTAGAAACGCTGATTTGAAACTGGAGATCTCGAATAGTATAAGAGCCACGCGAGGTCAATTCTCAAAAAACGACTCAAATTCAACTCATGTTCCTATCAAGCACTGGAACTCAAACTTTCTCTTATTTTTCATGGATGTTGCAAAGGTACGTCACTATATCACTATCCATTTAAAACAAATGTTTGATTTATAAACTCACAAGCTTTACGTTGTTTGTTTTATCTTTTCTTCGGGCAAAAGAAAAAAATGAAACTTCAGCCAACAATGGTCATACTCACAGTGATAAATTTGATATATAGGCAAGGGAATAAAAGAAAAAAAAATAATGTTATTGCTATAAGGTCGCTGCTGCTTTAGAATTTCTGTGTTATCTGGTTTTCATAGAGATAATATCAACCCTGTGAGGTCAGGCATGTTGATTAGGATGTTGGGCACGTCTCGCAAGCCTTCTCTTGCTTTGCAGAAATAAATCATCGATCCGAACTTTTCTGATGTTGATATCAAATTGGTGTCAAAGAGGCGCTCATCGGTATTCACTTGACTTCTTGGCAATTCAGCTTCTGGACGTGGGATAAATAACACATGATACACTTTGCATGATTCATACCGGTGCTCTGGTCATGTAGTTATTCTTTTACTTTGATTTTGATTCCTAAATCTCTTTTACTCTCCCTTCTTACGATTTGATTTGAAAACATACTTTCAATACCAGGTCCGTGCATACAAACATCGTATCGTGGATATATTCGCTCTATAGCTTGCAGAGTAATGCCTTAGAATATGTCTGGTACATCAGGCTGCTTGTAATTTCGGAGTTATAGTCTCAAAATATAAAGTAATAAAAAAAAATAAGGAAGGTCTACATACTCCAAATATTCTATCTCAAGTAGTTTCTTTATATCACTCGTTTAGTTTCTTCGGAAGAAAGAAGGTCTTCTGTAATAACCTGCGACTCCAGCAATCGAGGTTTCTTTGATGGCAAAACAATAAACTCACAATTTGGTTCTGCCTGACATACGCAGATATCAAGAAGGCTACATAAATGAAATCGAAGACGACCTGAAAAATTAGACTTTCTGTGCATAATAGAATTGTTATAATTATTACAATTTCGATATACAATTGCATAATATGCCTCAGTTTATTTCCTTTCTATGATTATTACTCTGATGCATTTGGAGTAACGGCGTGTTTGATAATGACGACTTAATATACACGTCATGAAAGACATGACATTGATGTCTTGAGATAAAATACAACTAAAAGGAAAATCAAAATTCAAATTGCTTGTCGGAGCTCAAGGGATAAGTTCATGAAGGATGACGGAAAATGGTTAGACTCGAATACGACTTAACGTTCTCATGTCTCGAGACCATAAATGTAGACAACCATAAATATTTTGGTAATATGGGTTATAATGGCAGGAAAATAGACATACAACAGTAAACACACACACACACACGCACACACACTTATAATATATGATTATATTGCATGTGTATTTTCTGCCAGTTGTATCTACTCATGTGTACAAATGTATGGTCATTTGTGCAATTATCATGCTATTGAGTGTATGGATGATAGTTATTCATACATTACATCCGTGTAAGTATAGATGGACAAACATTATACGTATACCCATATTATGATGCATTCAATATTTAGGTGTACAATGCGTTGTCAGTCTTCGTCGGGCATTAGACTGGATAACTTTGAGTTTTTCACTCCTTTGTACGGAGGTGTTTCATCACATCATAATGAATGCCTCGATTTTCGCAAAAAAAAAAGGAAGAAGAAAAAAAGGCTAAGTGCTCTCTGCTATAGGACCAGTGAATAGCGCCGCCTTATTCTCTGGTTGATGATTAAACCGTATGGCGGATGACCCACCACAAAGATTGCATTTACGCGGCGAAGATGAAGTAGGCTCTTCCCGCGACAAACATCTCCATCCCGAAACAAAGTGCAGACGACACACAGAGACAACAACGAAGACGACACCATCGCCTCGAAGCTGCAGGAGAGGGTGGCGGGGGCTGAGTCATTTAAACGCAGGGAATCCATCCTCGGCTATTTTTGGTGAATGATTGGCTTTCCACTTCTTTGAACTTTAACCACCTCGACGACGGCGTCGTTGCAGCGTTTGGGAGTTTCAATCTTCATCGGCGATCCACAAACGGAGAGGGTGGGCTAAGATATATACCCCACCCCCTTCTCCTTCTTATCCTTCTTTGGGATGCGCTTGCCGTTTATCATCAAAGGGACTGATGAAGCAAAACGGTAGTAGATATACACAGTTGACAAGGCGCCATGACTCCGCCCACGTCCAACCCTCAATAATCACCCGTTTCGGCAGAGTAACTTCACCGATTCGTTACCTTCGGGAACTCATTCGACAATCCACATTGGCTCTGAAATTCTTGTCTGCTCCTTCCGTCCAATGTTTTCGTTAGACTTTAAAAAGCCTAGAATTGTTCCATAATTATATCTTCCAGCTTTGTAGTAAATTCTACGCCGTTTCAATTTACTTGATGCATTGCTATCCCTACATCAGTTGAATACCCTGGATATCAATGTGTGTGGCACACAAAAGAAACCGCCACTTTTTCGTCTGCGGAAGATCATAAAACATTCTCACCGAGGGCAACAAACCCGCCGATATAAACCGACTGATAATTTCAGCGATTTTACTTTTTTGTTTGCTAATTCATATAAACAAATTAAATTGAAGTTGTCTGTTGAATGTGAATGACCACATTTGCACTGACAAGCTTAAAGGTCCTGTTTACCTTTGGGAGCAGTGATTTAAATTTTTTAAGCTATTACTTTTGATGGATACGTGTATTTCAGTTGCATCACAAAACATCCTACCATATGAAATTTTTGCAATGAAGCCTAAAATATAAGGAGATATCACTATTTTTCTCATTAAACCATAACTGTAGGCGGTTTAGTCTGGAAACATTTTTATTGTATACTATTGTTCACATTTTGTATATTTAACAATATATTTAACATCGGTTATACTGGTTCAAATTTTCACATGCTGCGTTTTTGTTTCATCTGCAAATGGTAAAGTATGCCTTTAACTTTTTTCTTTGCTAATTCATATGAAGAGATTAAATTCAAGTTGTCTGGTGGATGTGAATGACCACATTTGGACTGATGAGCTTAACCCTTCTATGCAAGAGACGTTGAACAGTGTATACACGTTATGGGGTTTTCTGTGTCCATTGGCTCTCAGAGCATGCATAAGGTTAATGGCATCGGAGAATTACTCAAGAGGCTGTAATCTTCAATTACAGAGGGGTCTCAATCACCACTGAAAGCCTTGTATCGTTATAAGCTCATAGAGCTCAAAATGGCGGATTATGTAAAAGGAACTTGACTCTTACTTAAACATAAAAGAAGAAAGAGAACCTTCGCCACTCATCATCGATCAGTGTCAATTATCATATATATATATATTTTTTTAAATAGATTTTATTGCTTTCACTTCTTTTTTTTTTGCTTCATAAAGATTTCTGTCCTGTCTTCAGCAGCTATGATAATAACATCATCCGCGCCCTCCCCCTTCTATTTGGCCTTACACAACGTCACAAGTCTTTTTTGCTTTGCCGCGTTTGTTAGTTGAATGTTCAATCATCATCGTCTGCGCTCGTCTACCACCTCTCCATCTCACCAACCACTCCATGACTCTTCCTCCGCTCATCTGGCCCTCCTCCTCCTCCACACTCGGCGCCTCTCCTCAAGTAGGTCTGGACTCTTTGACCAATTTGAGACGATAATGACAAAAATGTTGCGCCTTCCCTTTCGATTGCTTCATCACTCTCTTCGAATCGAGCAATGGATTGGACAAACACCGTCTAACATTTTGTTTCCTGCCTGTTGCGAATGATTCATGATTCTAACAATCCATGGACATACCGAAAGTGATTCCGAGGAAAGACGGAATAAAATACATCACCCTGCTAGTTTTTTGTGTGTAGACTGTATGTGTAATATACTCTTATGTGTAGTTCTATCCCGAGCTCATTTAAGTCATGCTGCTTACACGCCACGGGTAGTCGAGAGAAGAGGGGGGGGGGGGGGGGTCGAGGGCAAACTGATGACGGTGAGACCAAGTTCAGCGAAACGCTCATGTCTAGTCAACGCGGAGAGCGAGTTAATAATTAATCCATATTGAGGAGAATTGCATGTCTTCGGACGAGAACCACGGGGAAGAATGCTTAGTTTGTTCTTATACAAAGCCGCCTGCACGGTTGCCACCCAACCTCCATCACCTAGGTTGCTCCGTAGACATGTTTGCGTGTGTGTGTGTGTGTGTGTGTGTGTACGCCGAGATCGTATTTGCGAGTGTGCGTTTTATATCTCACAAATTAGTCGGTAATTAGGGATCGCCGCGATAAAGAACGATGTTGTCCTTTTCGAAGTATCTATGTAGCTGCGGCACTCTGACCAGAAAGGAACGGACAATAAGCATCGAAGTCACGTGGTTGGCAAAAGACTCAAAAGGAGAAGAGGAAATGGGATAATAGCGGACATTATCCAGCCATGGGAAATCACTTACCAGCAATTAGGAGTGCGGATTTGTAATTATTTGCAAAATGGATGAGTGCCTTTCTGATCCTTCTTTTCCAAATTACAATGTACTCACTTGAACCCCACGCTTCAATAAATCCTTGCAAATCAGTGGCTACACATCATTTGTCGCTAATTCCTGAAGATTATTTTCCATTGAACTCTAGTTTCTAATTTTCCGGACTTATAGATGACGGACTTAAACGAGTATAGACAAAATAAGTCATTTTATGGTTTAGAGAAACGACCAAAAAAGTAGTCTGGATTTGGTCGAGGATGAGCGGAACGGTGTATAAAGCAATAAGTCCTCTCTCTCCACATGAGGTGAACGAAAAAAAAAAAATTTAAAAATGTATATCCTTACATGAAACAGACTGACCTTTGGTGCCTTCATACATTTTTTATTTCATTGTTCTCTCCACATTTAACATCCATTTCTACGTGAAATTATCTGAGGTGTTAGACCTTGATAACAAATTATTCAAAATGATTGATGAAACCAAGAACATGAACGTCGACGACTCAAAATAAGAGAAACGCCTCTGTTGATAGTTTTAGCCTTGAAGAGACACATGCCTGATTAGTCACTTGGTCAAAAAAAGAGAAAAATCATTACTCATAAACTATTCGGTCGGAAAATTAAATTTGTGTTCAATCATGTTCTGCAAAACTTCCACCAGAACAAATGACATCCATCAAAAGGGAAGTGGCGCCATTTTGTTTTATATAACATATACAGCTCTCACCTTTTCCTCTGTTACGTCATTGTTGCCATCATGCCACCGTACTGTTTGTAATGTGGGTGAGAAAGTGCAAAATCTTGGTGGCGTGATAAAATATCGCCATGATGAAATGATAGATTACCAAATGTTGGGGTCATTAGTGTACCTTTCATAATATTTATGTCATGTTTAACAAAAGAATGAGCAAACGAGAAAATACACACGTGTGACAGTGTGAGCTGCTATTACGTTGGCATGCAAGAATGTCATCTGAAATAGCGGTGACCACTGCCGTGAGGTGTCAACTGTTTTTGACGTGTTTTTATGATGTAGGTGTAGTGTTCCAATGTGAGTTACTAAATTTGTGCATCTTGTGTTTCGCATTTCGTTAAAACAATCAATGTGCTTGCGCGCGCGCACGCGCGCACACACACACACACACACACACACACACACACACTCACACACACACACACTCACACACCCAGATATACGCACACAGAGCTGATTTGGTTGATGTTATACGCCATTTGCAGCTCACATCAACACATTAAGGTATCATAGTGGAATATTCATGATGAAATTTACATTTCATTGATAGTATACGCTTGATTGGATTTCGAAACAAATTGATGCGCTCACGGTGAGAGCGATCTTTCTCAATTCATTACAAACTGAAAACACACAAACACACAGTACGACTGAGTCATCGTACGAAATCTGGTCTAAAATGTTACGCGCTGAGTAGGCCTACATCCATATACGCCAAAATCCATATTTTTTTCTTTTTGTGTGTGTGTATTTCTGTTTTTATTGGAAACTAAAACTTTTACCATGAAACAAAATACATATCATACATATGAAAGTACATGTATAATGCTCAATGGAACATAAATGAACACACAACAAGACAACACAATACAATACAATACAATACAATACAATACAATACAATACAATACAATACAACACAACGAAAATGTCCCCCTGCATATGCAGTGTAGTCCCACCATAGCAAGAGAAATAAATTACGTTCTATAAATAATCATTACATGTGTTGAAATCACACAATAACAGGAAAAGCATTTACAATAATTTGAGATAACGGCTGGGTGCCACTTTTGAAAGAGAAAAGAATCAAATACAGATTTGTCGACTAAAGTAAGCTCCCCACCAATCTCTCTAACATAATAACAAGGGCAAATGCCCCATCGTTCACTCCAAAAACACTAAAACAACCTTGCCTAGGTGGGACTCCACTGCATATTACCCATGTCTGCACAAAATTGGAATGAAATATAATTCCTTTACTGATTCATCACTGTGGTACATGCCAAAATCCATATTTCGGGGGAAGGATGTGAAGATATTGTAACTCAAGAAAATCTCCAACTTCTTTTTTTTTTTTTTTTTTTAGTAAGCAATGTATTGATAACATTGCGAATCGTCCTGTCACAGTAATACGCTATACACAGTGTGGACTAGTGGATTCTGCACAGAAAGTAGACACTGTAAATAATGTTTATACATTACGTGTATATAGTGTTTAAACACAGACTGTTAAAACAAAAGATGTGTACATGTATATGCATTTTATACATGGTGTGAATACAGTTTCATATAAACTCTGACTATTCATATTCCTATAAGGAGCTACAATGTCTTGAATGCACAGTGTAATCATTTTTGTTGCTACAATGTGTTGCCATGGTTTGCTGTGAGTGTGCGCACTGTGCGGACCTCGCTTCATTTAGCTCTACACTGATTGTTCAAACGATTCCTCACTTCTGCTTTTGTTTTTGTTTTGTTTTTGTTTTGTTGTTTTTTTGTTTCGTTAGTCACCTGTCAGGGAGGATGAAAGATCACTCCAGCCAACACTCAAAATCAATTTGTTCTTCTGGTACTTAAGGGATGACCACTTGCAGTGTATCCTGCTTCCACTTAAAGTCAATCTGGACAGCGCACAAACCCACCACCTGACTGAGTGATAGGAATGTCCGTCCAATCACTCCGGATTGGCTATATAGCTAGCGCATCTTGGCGTACATAGGTCCTCCATGTACGTGGCGCCAAGGATGACCATGCATTGTGACGTCCTTCGGATCATCCGATCGACCAGGAGGACGTTCACCCCGTAACCATGTCGGCACAGCAACCTCACAAGCGCGCATCTATTCTTTGGCATATTACTGCCATAATTGATTAATTTTATAAACCGGAAAAGGCGATGTGCCCACTCGTCTCCCCGTCCCCTCTTTCTTTTCTCCTTCTCTCTCCCTTTATCTTCCTCAATCTGTTGGATAATTCTACGTCTGTATCTCTTTCAGTTTCTCTCTGTCCCTCCCTGTCTGTGTATCTATCATCTATCTATCTATCTATCTATCTATCTATCTATCTATCTATCTATCTATCTATCTATCTATCTATACACACTTACATACATACATACATACATGTATATATCTATTTATTTGTCTCTCTATCTATATATACATATATATCTATCATATATCTTTCTATCTATCCATCTATCTATCTACCTATCTATCTTTATATCTATCCATATATATATATATATATATATATATATATATATATATATATATATATATATATATATATATATATATATATATATATATATATTATATATATCCATCTATCTATCTATCTATCTATCTATCTATCTATCTATCTATCTATCTATCATGGACCCTCCGAGTGGTAAACTTGATACGTCAGAGTACTTGCACCGTTCTGCAACGGAGAGAGACAAAGTCCACCACCGTTTTCCATCTTCCTCCTCCTCCCCCCCCCCCCCCCCAATACATTTTCAACCCAGCCAATACGACCTCGTCCTTGGGATGCATCTAGGAGACTAACGAAGCAGAGACGACAACGAAACAAGCTAAAACATTCGAGTAACGAAGAAGCGCGACCACTTCGTTAGCCGAAAATAGGGCCGAATTTTGTGCGAAGACGGTCCGGAAGCTGCGGCTTTTTATAACTTTCGTTTTTATTTACAGGCTCCTACTTGTTGAGTGCATATACTTCTGGAGGTATAGACTGTCACTCTATACCGTAGCAATATCACATTTGTGGTCTTCATAAGTGGCGATATTGATGTAAAAGGCACTCACATCGAGCTTAAATGTTATTTCCATTGAGTGGAAAGACTTCGAGCTCGACATTCATTCGTCAAAGAGAAGTATCTGCTCAAGTGGTGTTCCATGCCTGCCTTGTACACTGGTTGGGTCGTTGTCGTCTGTTAGTGTTACTGTTACTAGTAGTCTGTGTGTTTGTGTGCTTTTTGTTGGTAGTATGTTTAATCAAGGTTTGTGGGCACACATCCACACACACCCATGCACACATACGCACACGCATGCACACAGACAGACAAAAATAAAATTATACAATAAGTGAAATCTAATGTGACAGCAAATAAAAAAAAAAATCAACATGACAATTTGTTCGTATATTATCATTTATCATCTCGAACTCTGTCGATGTAGCAGAACAAGAGGCGGGTTTTTTTTTTTAACCCTAGCTTATGTACAAAACAACTGTACTTTGGTGTTTCCATTCACGATAACACAATATGTGTATACTATACATGTATGTGTCGGTAAGAACGGGCTCAGTGAACACAGAAACATATCAGAAAGTACAGTGCAACGGTTTTCCTCGAAAGGAAAATAAGTCTTAAATACCGCAGTGGTTCAGTCACAACTGACAGCTTGCAGGGGCACGACGTCTCATTATAAATATCAATCAAATATCAGACAATATTACGCTGAGGAGATTGCAGGGAGAGGTGGGGGTGGGGTGAGGATGGGGTGGGGATGGGGGATGGGGATAGTCACCTTTTACATTTATAGCAGTATTCATCTCTTCCACGGAATATGAAGAGTATAGAATACCACTGTCGTCCACGATGCACCACAATGCAGTGGGCTTATACCGCATATTATATAACAAGAGGGGTAAGAAAGTCAGGCTATCTACACTAGGACTACAGGCTCGCAAATTATGTAGCTAGACTGGTGGAACGCTGTCTCCTTATCACAAACAGAAGAACACACACACACACACACACACACACACACACACACACACACACACACACACACTTTCTCTGTAGATAATGTTTTGGCGAAAAAGCTAAAGACGTAATGGTTACACATACCATCATCATATCCTGTACAAAGACATGTAATGCCAGACTATACGTTTGGTGAAGGAAAAAAAAATGAAATCCTAGCAAACATTACTCTTAATACCCTCCAGTCTCATCTAGGTTAATATCGTCAAGGACGACATTAGGTTATCCTGGTAAATGTCGCACCGATTCAATGTTCATGGTTTTCTGTCTATAAAAGTTGCCCGGGCTCCGTGGCGAAGGCAGTCAGCACTTTAACTTTATGGATTTTGTGAACCTCGTGAAAAAGATCCTTGACATGAGTGCTGAGATGAGACTTTTTTTATTCCAAACTACTGTATGACCTCGATACATAATCTATATTGCTTGTTAGAAATTTCATAGATTCCTTGACTTGGATATGACCGCCTTAATAGTCGCTCTATCATCATGATCGTGAGGCAGTGTATACGCCAGGTAATAATATGGATGTCAAGATATATATGCCTACACGTTCAAAAACAACCTACAATGGATCAGGTTAAGATGCAGAGCTTTGTTTGTTTGTTTGTTTGTTTGTTTGTTTTGTTTTGTTTTGTTTTGTTTTGCTTTGCTTTGCATAATACTATATGTTCTTTTGGGGATGGGGGGGGGGGTTACCTAGTAGTAAGGGTTTTGAACACTATTTGCGTGAGATCTATATAGTTTGTTCGGTAATATACAATCTCGGTACATTGTAATCATTATCTTTCATGATAAGAAAGAGACTTTGTCAATCATAGCATAAATAACATAGAACAAATTTTACAACTGAACTTTCTACAGTAGCAATTGTCTGCAAGACGTAACACTATGAAAACGTTAACATGAAACAATATAATCATATTAACAGAAGTTTAACGCCGCACGCACTGTGTTCCCTGGTTACCACGGTCACATACACATGTTGCTTTCTTCAACTGTCTACCAATAGAAACACTTCTGTTGCTGTGCTCAGTATTCTTCTAACCATTATTTGCTCACAATGTCAAATTTCTCGATATCTCACTGCACACGTTCCCCTTTAGTTCATGATTATCGCTTGGTTTTTCACTAAACACAAGGGACATGCCCCCCTTTGTAATATATTTCGCACGCGTGACAGATTAAAATCACTTCCTTTGGTAAACGTGTAGCTTTAAGTGCGACGATCAAACGGTAGAGAGCAGACGCGCTGAAGAAAGGAAAGATAGAAACGAACAAAGCATTACCCTCTCATTGCCATATTTTCTTGTCGCAGTGCACTCTGGGAAGGGAGAGAAGAGAAAGAGACGAAGACAGGAAGAGAGTGGCAGAAAATGATGGAGAGAGGAGAGATAACAGAGAAGAAAGGGATGCCGAAATTATGGCCTAATCACGTGATCAAGTGAGACAATCATTGGTAATGACGAGTCGGAATTTGTTCAAAAACGATTATCAGTCCCCCATTCAGCAGCGGGTTCGGGGGCTGATGCAATCGAGTAAACTGCACTTTTCCCCCGAGATGCAAGCCAGTGGCAATGCAGTGTACTTTTCCCACTCCTCTCCACTCAGCCATCATCTCTTTGATTTCTGCGGCGCCATCGCTGGTTTAGACGTCGAAGCAGAAAGCAGTAAGGAGCAGCGCACTCCAGTTATTCACCGCGATCGTACAAAAATACCCTCTCGTATACATAGATCGAGTCATGATACAAAATATGAATATGAATAAAATACATCTAAAAAGTTCGCTTACTTAAGAGGGCAAAAACACACACACACACACACACACATACACACACACACGAAAAAAAAAGTGCTATTGAACCGGTTCAAGTGTAATAACATGAAAGGTCGTTATTTACAATCACATCGCTTTTGTTATGCGTGTGTGCGTGTGTGTGTGTGTGTGTGTGTGTGTGTGTGTGTGTGTGTGTGTTTCTACGTTTGTGTGCAGTTTGGTTGGCGGAAAATGTTCAAAGATAGTCAAGATAGTATGTGTCTCAATATATGGACGATGCGACGGGCAACCATAAATCTTCGGATTGGAGAAAACCGCTCTGTTTATTTAGGGCAATACGCATTAGGCAATCGTTCATATCACGAAATACTCATATCTTCCTTATTCCTGCGCAGAGAGGAAGAGGGCACAGTAATACTGCACTTGCAGTTGGGCAGATCGGTGAACTACGCTTTGCACTTTCAGAGAGACTTATATACCGAACAAAATGTATATACGACTCCAAATGTGCAATAACGCGAAGCATCGCCGCACCGCAAATGGGGAAAGGGTTTGGGACGTCAGGAGCGATTGTTGTTTTCTCGCGGCTCTAGATTACAAATCCGTCTGAGAAAAACGACACAAATTATGAGAAGGAGCAGGTGGGAAAGACATTGGTATCGAACCAACCTTAAACACCTGGCAGAAACAGGGACTCGTGAGGGGATTGTGCGTTTAAAGAAAAAAAAAAAAAAAAAACTACAGTGGTGAATACTAACCAACATGGTCTACATAAAGTGGGGTGAATGGTGACCCTCTTTTGACTAAAAAGAAAGATGGATAAATAAATAACTATAATATAGTCTACAGTAAATCAATAAATATTGTAATGTGCGTTGCTCCTGCGTTACACCTCGATATCTTCGCTTCTAAATGTATGTAGTGTTTTCTTGTTGTATCCTCTATGTTTCAGTAAATACGTCGTGGTTCAATAAAGCTGTAAATTTATGCATTTTTTATCTCGTTATATCCTTAATGTTTCAGTGAATACGTCGTGGTTCAATGAAGCTGGCATCATAAAAGTTAATGTCGTTTTATATCACAAAGATTGTCAAAAATATATAAACCTTGCTAGCCGACTTTAACTTTATTCATGATTTTCAGAATGTTCAAAGATTTGAACTATAAATGAGATTTGTTAGATGCTGACATAAAAAAAATAATAAAAAATTACAAAGAACAATTCAAAGTTTCTCTCTAACTCTTATACTGACTCAAAATGTTTTTTCATGGACTTAGTAAGACTAAGTAATCTTCCACCTTTGCGAAATGTTCTCCTATTTTTTTGTTTGCTCTCTTTTCTATTCCTTTTTCTTTGTTTCATGGTGCATGGATTTCATCTTTTTATTTTAATCCTCCTGAACATGACTTTGAAAAGCCAAGAAATGGAAGCCTTCCAACGTTATGTCGCACACCGTTTGGTCATTCTTTTTTATCTTCACACAGTGTGGTTCTTGGATTATCCTTCACCAGTTGCTGATTATCTACGCAATCGATGTTTTACCGGACATAACAACGGTTTCTTAAGGGCATTATTTACCATTTGCAGATGAAACAAAAACTCATCTTTAGGGGTTCAAAATAGTTCTAAAATGTCAGTGAAGAATAGAAACAACCAATGTAAACATTTTGATGATTAAATATACAACATGTGAACAAATTATAATAAAATTGTTTTAATAGACTAAGCCGTCTACAGTTATACTTTAGTGAGAAAAATAGTGATATCTCCTTATATTTTAGGCTTTATTACGCAATTTTTATACGACAGGATGTTTTGTGATAGAGCTGACCTACACATACGCATCAAATGTGGTAACTCGAAACGTTTTTTTTTTTTAACGCTGCTCCCAATGGTAAACAATACCTTTAATACCACAAACTACACTGTCTATTTTTACCCCATTTGCTATGTCGATAAATGGAGCATTCCTTTTTCGGATAGCCGCCGAACTTCCCATTTACTCTGTGACGTACATAGGTACATGGTATACAAAATTTCAAAAACACATGAAATCTTTCTTCCCTTTGCTTGAACGAGTTATTACGGAGGACTGCAATTGGGGACTAAATGATGATAATTTAGCGCATGCACGTTTTCTTGAGGGGTATACCTACCACAAAAAAATATTTGTACTTATGTTTCCCCTAATCTGATTTTATCACGGGACCTGCGGCTCTATACAAGCTTGCTTTTACGCAGGCCCCATCATATTTTTCGCATTATGATCTCAGTTTAACTCGCATGTAACAGACCTTGTGTATACCAAGACAAACTTTTGAACATTCCGGTGAAGTTCTATACTTTGAATTATGTTCTGTATAGATTTCGCATCAATTTACTTTATATTGTGATATATGTGAGAAAATATGAAAATAAATTGAAATGAAATTTGGAGAAAAATCAAAATAAAAACTTTTATGCGTCATTCCCTTCCCGTGTACACTTTTTTGATTTAGCACAATTGCCAGACAACAGCAACTTGTTCGGAATATCTGAGTGAGATGCTGACGTTTCTGTTCTTAAAATTTAGCACACCATGTAGTAGATGGTCTGTCGGAGCGGCCCACCTTTTATTTTCAAAGGGAAAATTAAATATTAAAAAAAAGGAGAGGAGAGGAGGCCGAAAACATTTCCCCCTTCTCTGTTCGTTTTTACGCTTGAGCTTGTCATAACTCCCAGTCGGGGCAATAAAACAAAATCCAGGCGTATGAGGCATGGTGATAAATGCACCCAATAACCAGAAGATCCAAAGGGCAAATGTGTGCCTTATTTTTTCCCCCTCCAGCAGGCAAAACCTGCGAAAGATAAAAACAGGAGTTGGTGTACACCGTTGCGTTGATAAGGATGTATTTGCATTGTTTTCTTGTCGAGAGATAAAACAAAAAAGAATCAACATGAAGGCCAAATAAGGAGGAATATAGGGAAACAGAGTCGGAGAGAAAGAGGGAGAGAGCAGACAAGAAAACAGCCTCACGAGCGAATAGACAATGTTCAGATCGAAGGTCACGTGTAATATGAATTTAGTACCTTGATGTCGCCTGGACGAAATGCCGAATCGCCATAAATATCTTTCCGAGTATAAATCTCGGTGCATTAGCCGTGTAATCATCAAAAGTGCATGCATTTGTTCGTAGCAGCACCCTGCACTGTTCCGTATGATGGAATTGACCCGCTTCTTCGCATGTAACTAAGCTAGATTTGAGTACCACAGAGATCCTGCAACTCACATTAGGGTTCCTACAAAAAAGACTCATGAGTCAAAGAATCAAGTGTATTTGGGTTCCTGAAGAAAAAAAAAAAGTAGAGCATACACAGCGGGGGTCAACTCTTACTCTACCCTATGCTCTCATCGATCATAAAATCGCCTTTCATTTCGTTGATACCATAATACCATGGAGCTACTAGCTCCATGACAATACCATGTGACACGTTGCAGAGCTATTATATTTTGTGTTCATGATAATTGAGTGTTATCAATATTTTTTTTTTCATATTCAAACGGAGGAACCACTTCCAGTATATACGTCGATCCACTTGGCACCCGTCTGGTTTCAATTAAGCCAACTTCTACACACAATTCATGTGGCGGGATTAGATTTCAGGGTATTATGAGACTTATACCCTCCCCCCCCCTTGAGTTTGCTGATGCCCAAGATTGAAGTGGAAAAAAAAAACCCTGGTAATAATCATGATAGCTTTAATACATTTACTCATCTCTTTTGCTCGAGGCACAATGAGACCAAAAAAAAAAAAAAAAAAAAAAAAAAAAAGAGAGCAAAACGCAGACACATCGTTAACTACTTTTGCTCCAGTTTTTTATACAGCAGTATTGACGGCTGACGATATAGGATTATATCTTGAAAGAAAGTAACTGTACAAAAGCACGACTAAGCCATAAATCTTAATGCTGCTACTTGTAATGTATTCCCAATTTCAGTTTTTGGTTGTTGTTGTTTTACACCTCTCAGTGTTTTATCCAACCATGCAATGATTGTAACTCATACACGTAAGAACGAATTTGGTTGCCTGTGTACAGGTCAAACACAACCAGAAAAATCAACCTATACTGTGACAGTGTATAGAATAAAATTGTTTTGAAAGTAAGGAGGATGGCGTTTAACCTGGGATGTCGATGATTTAGAAAATGTATCGCCACATTCAAGTTATGACGACACAAAGGAAAAATGAGGTGGGTACGAAGGGAAGGGGAGGGGGCACTATTATCCAAATGGTACAATTTGCTGAGGGAAAGCTGAAGAAAACATGAGGAAACGGTGCACGACCTACTTCTGTCCCATACTGTACATGTAGCTTCTTAAAGTTCAGCTCTGATTTGCGCGTCGTCAAGTGGCACTTACGGATGAAAATTGGAAAGGTAACAAAAAGTCATCAGTTGACTAAATTCGGTGTCATGACCGTAACATGACTATGTGGGATATTGACCTTGAGAGTTAGGAGGTCGATGACCCTGATGATGAGGTCAACACACTTTCCTCTTATTTTCTCACGCAATGACACCACAGTGATTGTATTTGAATCAGGGGCGGATCCAGGAATTCCGTAAAGGAGGGGGTCTTTAGAAATTAAAAGGAAGGGCACCCCTCCTCATTTTCTTCTTTTTATTTCTTTTGTTTTAACAAAAATCAAAGGGGGCGCCCGATGCGCCCCCGCCTGGATCCGCCACTGTGAATGCGTGATGTCGATGCCAACTTTGAGACGATATCCTGTTCGATCACAACGATGTCCTGCTCAAATAGTTCACCGATGTCGTTAGTGTGCCAATAATTGGAGCTCACACACCATTAATAATGATGAAAGGACCGGCTAAGAACGGAGGACATTTTCCTCTTGCTAACAGTCTGACGGTAAAGTGGGAGCGTGTGATACCATCGTCATGGGGGATTAAGGTTGTGTTCAAAATGGACTTCTTTTAAATGCGGCGAATTTTTCTACGTGTAGATCGTTTTGGGCGATCACTTTGCACTTAACAACCCCAGTTAATATTTAATAATTAGGCCTAAGTAGGCGATTAGGTCTGTTCTGTACTATCAGGAACCCTTAGGGTGGGAATATTATTCCCCGCTCCGTGTACAAAGCTTTGTGGTTTGTGTGGCAAACGTATGTGTACAGTAGTGTTACAATCGTCTAGCCCATATGGGGGATGCGCTTTGCGGCTAGTGAAGAGGAAAAGAAAAAGAAATCGACCCTAACTCTCTTAAGACCGTTGTTTCGAAATCCAATCGCCATCACATACTACAGTCTCGCCTTCAGCTACGTGAGGATAGAAATGATCGCATTCAGCCGAACACTAATGACCTGTATAACAACAAACGATACGCACGGGATGTTAAGTACACTTGAGTTTTGTGCGGCATATTTTAGTACTCTGCATTTCGTAGAGCAGGCATTGTTACGGTCTGGGATCATAAAGTGCATTTGTCGTGAGGCGCTATGCGAGGATTCCCATAAGGAGGTACAATAATTTTGAAAGCACGGATATTCGTGGTCTTGGCGTAGTGGATGTGTACTTTATTTGAGGTGAACTGCTCGCTGCCTTGTAGGATGACCTCGGTCATATTAAGCGCGTGATGATACGAAGAGCAAGTTTTATAAAATGTGTCTTTGGTTTCCATTTGGAAAGTCGAGAAGCGGCTTGCAGTAAAAGTTGCTGTATGCTTGTGTGCTGTTTAGATCAACAAAGCACATTAAGCAACATGGCACAATAAACAAACAAACAAACAAGCAAATAAACAAATCGAAATAACAAAAACAACAGCAACAAACCCAAATATTCTATCTAAATCAGAATGTCTCATTAAGGTGTGTAACTTTCCTCTCGCCACCCCTGTGGATGACTGTTGAATATGAGGGCATAAAAACTACAACAAAGACAAGACAAAACAAAACAAAATCAAACAAAAACAAAGTCAAACTCAAGTGTGTGGCAATGATCGTCAAATTGAATCGGCTAACGACATTAAAGACAGCATGATTTTGTTCGCGCTGCTTTCTTTCCTTAGAGGAATGTGACACAAACTAGAGTTTATCACAAAGATATGTGTTTTTATCTTAATATAAACGTATACAATATATATATATATATACATATGTACATTTGTATATACCATATGCACATATAGGCACTGTGTGCATGCTTTTAGTATATAGGCATATATACATATATATATATATATATATATATATATGTATATTTATATATATGAAGAGTTTGTTTGCAAAAACCGATAAGTCCATTTTTGAAGATTTTGAAGTACGGTCTCTGTCATAAAGTACAAAATAATACCTTTTAAATGATATTTTGGTCACTACATATAAAGGTACATTTTTGAAGTCATGGTCAAAAGAAGCAAAAAAATTCTTATTATTCTCGTTATTTTTCTTGCCCTTTAATCGCAAATATCTCCATTTGACAAATATGGACTTATCGGTTTTTGCAAACAAACTCTTCATATATATATATATATATATATATGTATATATATGCACATAATTTATAGATGTGTAGGCCCTATATATATATATATATATATATATATATATATATATATATATATACATATATACATACAGCAACTCACAAGTGTGTAAAAGCATGATATGGGAGGGGATGGGGCTCGATTAGCAAAAGGACTGGATTCTATACGAGTTTAGTAAGTGTAGGGCCTTTTTTTATAGTTGCCCTATAGTGGCATAGATACAATGTATATTAGAACATTAGTACACTCATAAAGCACATGTGGAAAGTTCTGTAGATATAAGTAACTGACAGAGCAGAACTCTTTATTAATAAGTCGACTGGCAGATGACTTCAAATAATTATTTATACAAACGGAAAAATACGTTTCGCGTTAATACATACTGTCTTCCTTTCCTTTCGAGTAAATGCTTTGCGCTTAAAAGTGCAGCACGTATTCCACACTGAAGTTGAGTAAAACGAAACAAACAGAAGACTGCTGGTACACTCTAAAAGTATCATCATATTTGGACATGATTTTATGAAATAAGGGAGCTACAGACACTCTTACGTTTGACACCTTTCAACAGAGTACATTTGTACTGACACTGGGCGCATCCACTTGAGGAAATCAGAAGAGCTGAACATGTCGTCACCATACAAATCTCCCATCGGTTTGTAAAACAAAACTATCGCGAAAATCATGTCTTTAGTTAACTTGTAATTTAGAAAAAGATTCAACCACAACAGCTTCTCCCTTCTTAAAGTAATAATTGCAAGGATATTATGATGCGATGATTATTTGATGAAGAAATTTTGTTCTAATAGAATTCCCCCTCTTTTTTTAGGAGAGAAAAATTAGGGAATATTTGTGGCAGGTCAACGGGAGACTTGTGAGGCACTGACGTCATAATCTCATCTCATTTGCATAATTACGTCGTTGTCAATGACATCATCGTTCCATGATAACATATCGTGAAAATATATCAATATCTTAACAAGTCTTACTCTGTGTTCGATTTGAATTAATTTTCTATTATATTGTCTGTTTGTTTTTAGTCATACGTTTGTAATCCAATTCGAACTTGGAGATGAATTCATTTTCAAGTAACATCGACTACATTGACGTATACTCAACCTCACTTACGGGTTAGCTGTATTGACCGGAAGTCAAACGATTTCTCATAATATCGAGCTGCCACCTTCAAATTTGCATAAAGATGATAACATCAATACGACAAAACGATAGCGGCAAATATCGTGAAAATAAGATCAAAAGAATACGATTCACTTACGATTCGTGTTCTGGAAGCAGCCTTTGCACTGACATTACACAAAACAATGTAAGACGACAAAGAGATTGTACATGAACAGGTCACTGAAATACAATCACTACAGCAAACTGGGGACAATTTGATTTGTGCCTGTACTTTGGTGGATGAACAATATGATGTGTCAATATAATGACACCTAGAGTTACAGGTGGCGGTTATTGGTTTGTCTGTTTTTGTCTGATAATGCGATACAAATATCTCAGTGGCATATAGTATCACAAAGTGTAAACTTGCTAAACAAAAGCACTTTGCAGTCCACCCATACCTGTAAAAAGGATTAGATATCAAACAGAATTTGTAAGAACACCCCGTTCAGGGACTGCTTCCAAGTGCATAAACATAAGTTTGTTGGATAATCAAATTTCGTTGACGTCATGACTTTGCAAACCCAAGAATCAGAGGCAACTTTAACCTTTGACCTTTGACACGTTACTTGTTATAAATTTCTTATCATTAAAAGTGCGCTTTGTTTCACAAATTGCAGGAACGGCGTAACTGCAAAATCCTCTGTACGATTCACATCATAATTGTACGAACTTTCTGACTGTGCAGGTACTCTTGAAAGAAAGAAATAGACAGACGCAACCCTTTTTTCAACATATCAGTGTGTCACCGTTCCCAGCCTCAATACTGTAGTATGTCACGAGTATACAACACTCAAATCAAAATCTGACGGGCCAGCTACGGGCATGATGGCAAACACAACAGTTATGCTAAGAGTGTGTCTTCGTTCTGGTATCTTGAAGTCATTAAAATAGCATGGTAAATCTTGATAAGAGCGTTCATAGATATTCAATGTATAGGCCTGCCCAAATAAATAGCCTCTGAAATAGCACCTGACGAAGCAGTAAGCCTACAAGACGGAATAAGATAAAATACGTGTATTATGTCTATCCTAGGACAAATCAACAACAACAACAAAAAAAAAAAAAAACCAGACAAATAAGGGGAGATATAATGGTCCAGTAGAAGCTTGGGAAAGGGGTCTTTAAAATGAAGCAAAAGAGAACATGCGAGAGGGGTTAGTAATGAGTGGAAACCAAATTTGGTATAGTGCGAATAGTGTGACGTGCCTGTAATATAAACACAAACTAGGCCTGCTATGTATTGACAGGTGCCCGTGGTGCGTGGCGAACATTGTACGGAGGTGAAAATTCTAGTTTAAAAAGCCCAATGTCATTGTCAGGTAATTTCAGAAGTCTGTGATCGGGCGGTTAGTCATCGAGATGTGAAAGAAAGGTCAGCGATGTATGAAATTCTTCCGGTGAGTATTGAATTTGGAGCAACACGTAAGTAAGGAGCAAGCAGGGCTGACACAATCATGATGCGACATCGAGCGAAATAATCCCATTTCACTTTAAAAACCGTTGGTAAGTCGAAGAAGAGGAGGGGAGGATTGGGGAAAAGGGAGCTCTCGTCTAGACACCGCATGAGTAGTTCTATGAAGTTGGCCAGAAACCATCTACACAGCCAGTGGAGCGACGGGCAAGTGGTTGCATTATTCGTATTACATTGTTCTCCTCACTTAATTTAAGGATTTAACGGGAGCGGGGATAGATAAACATGTATAATCTTTAGCCTTGTGGAGTTGTACGGTCGCCAGAGTTCTCACTCTGAACAAATGCTCGTCCAAAGTACTGCATCAGTACAACAATACGCATTGGTTTATATGAAGTACATTAAACTCATTTACACAGTAACGAAAGCAATTACACGATTTTGCAAAATCACAGAAAATGAGATGTTCTACTTAGATAGCATTACAAATCACTCGAGTCTAGTCGCTGACAATATCGCTTTATAGTAGCCGTACGAGTACGAGAGTATCCAAAGGTTTAATGGCCCTTTGCTCGCACAATATGCGTTTTAATCTGTCCAAAATTCAAAGAGACAGAAAACAGAATAGTCTCTCACATACAAACTCTCTTTCTCTCCTCTCTCTCACCCATTCTATCTATCTCTCTCTTTTTCTCTATCTCTCTCCCTCTGTCTCTCTCTCTCTCTCCTTTGAAAACGTATCCTTTTCAGCCATCAAACAATGGCACTTCCAGTGTTCACAGAACTGTAAATGACACCGGTGCTTCTGTTGTTGCCGTTTATTGTTGGGTACTTCACCCGGGGCGTTGTAGGCCTGCTGCTTTTGTTCGGCGTACCACCATTGGCTTGCTGGAGCGGAGGTTGTTGTGGATGATGATGGTGGTGGTGATGATGTTGGGACGGCTGGAGCGACGACTTCTGACCCGGTGAGAGGAGGGCGCACCCACTGAACCACTTTTGCCACGATTGCACGGTTTTCGAACTCCAGATCCACATTCCACTCGTAATACCAACGACGAGAAGCATGAAGAGTTTGACAGAGAGCACGGGAACTGATGGAATCGAAAACTCCATGGGGGCACACCCACCCCCCTGGGGATCCTCAGACCCCTCCGCGCCTGGTAGCACCCTACAGGGCGTGAGTTCCGCCAAATGCCGCCAATAATCCATGTTAGATCTCTGATAGAAATAGCAGGCGATCACGGCCGTGGCGGGAACGGTGTAAAGCACGGAAAAAATCCCGATCCGCACCATGAGCCGCTCCAACTTGTCAATGTTTGTCCCTCCATTTTTCATCACTTTACGAATCCTGAACAAGTAAAAGAAGCCAGCCAAGATAAACAGGGTTCCAATGGCGAAATACACAAAAAGCGGCACCAGAACGAAATAAGTTAAGGCGTCCCGATCATGATTCCCGATAAAGCACATTCCCGTGAGTTCGTCCCCGTCTAAGCGGCGTTTTAAGAGAGCTATGATTGATTTCACTGCAGGTAACGCCCAGGCAGCGACGTGATAATAGCTGCTGTATGCCGCAATGGCTTCGTAACCCCACTTCATTCCCGCTGCCAAAAACCATGTCAACGTCAGAATTACCCACCAGATCGAACTTGCCATGAAGAAATAATACTGTGTAAGAAATATGATGGTACAGCCCGTGCTGTCGAGACCCTCTTGAATGAGGTACGGGACACCGCTCAGAGTCTTCTCACATGCAATTGCTCGTGGGCCGACAATGAGGCGGACGATGAAAGCCAGAGAATAAAGATTATAGCACATGGATAGGAAGATGATTGGTCTTTCAGGGTATCGAAATCGAGCTCGGTCGATGAGGAACGTGAGAACGGTGATGGCGGTGCACACGAAACAAAGGATAGCCCACACACCAATCCACATCTTGGTAAAATCCTTGTCGGACTGCTGGAAGTAAACATCGACGTCACATCGAGGCGCGCACGAGTTCGTCTGCGGTACGAATACGAATTTCTGCGGATTAGTACACGTCGGCTGCGAACCCGTCGTATTCGTCGGTCTCTGCCCATCGCTGTTCGGCGACCCCGGCTCGTCGACGTTTGTTCCGCCGTTGTGTCCACTGTCGATGTCGGAATCATACATCTTTGTGGGCAGTGGATTTCCGGTGTCTGCCGTGTTGGGAGCTACCATGCAAAGATCTTTGCCTCGGGGCAGCCTGTCGCAGTTCATACTCTCGGGCCAGCTAAAGCTAAACCTGGTCATTACTGGCTCACACTTCCGTCTCACGTCCTCACACATACTTTGACATGACGGGATAGGGACGTCGATGTGCTCCGAACACATCGGCGCATACATCGAGCACAGAAATAACCTGAGATGCTCGGCGCACCCGACGACGACCAGGGGATGGAACTCGTGGATGCTCGGGGCGGCCTCGCTCTGCGTCAAATGGCCAAACAAATTGGGCATCCTGGTGAGGTTGTAGCCGATTCCTTGGCAGAATTCAATCGTTATTCGTTCGCAGTGGCCGTGGGAGCCGCTGTGTTGTAGACCAGCGGCAAAGCTGCTGCCAAAGCAGAAGATTCCCAGGAGCACGACTCGGAACGAGACGCACAAGGTTGCCATATCAACTGATTTCATGCCCAGCGATGCCACCAGCTGAAATTTAACTCCAGTACAACACGAGTATCATATCCAAGCACGTCAGTAATCAAGCACAGGTTGTCTGTACATCAGACGATCAATTACTGAGCGCAGCTACTACCAAGATGCACATATCTGTGAGAAAAAGAAAAAGATGAACGTCATTCCATTCCCTGAGTCACGTTTCTTTCTCCTCTTCTCCACACTTTCTGAGAGAAATCAAAAGCTTCACCTTGAACAGAAAATCTTTGCCGTCCCAAACGACGCTAGGCATATCGCTTTACCGTTGATCCCCCTCTCATTTCACATGTGTTTCTTGTTACAAGGTCTCCTCACTCCTAAATCCCTCCCGACGCGACTCGAGCACACGGCAAAACGCAATCCATCGCGATACACATATCGTCTCGTCATCAGTACCACACGCCGAAATGATCCCACAAGAAGCTAAAACTTTGAGAGCCAGCTTTCCAGATCACACGACATGTTTATTTCGACACGGTTACTTGAATAAGCGTGCGTTTCGGGCGCTCGTTCCACATATACTGACACGAAGTTAGGAATCGAGTGGGATTGTCGGCGTTTCTCCCTTGTGTCGTAATCCTCTCAAGCATAGAAAACAGCGCTCCAATAAGGCTACTTCAAGCGCCACCGACGTGAAAGAAATGTAAACGATACTAGCATTAAACAGAGACCGTTAAGCACCAACAACTTGAGATTGAAGTCGTGTCGCGTCCTTTTTCGTGTATTTACGTCTTTCTCTTTGTAATCCCACGCAGACTTTTTGTTGGTCGGACTTCAATGTCAGTGCAGTCACTCGACGTCTACGGATCTGCTCGAATTGAAAATGATACTGTAATAATGTTCGAACAAAGTGCATTGGCTTTTCCGCCACCAACAATCCGTGATGTAATCAGTGCTTGAGTCCGCATTGATGTGACGATAAAAGGGCGCACTCGATTGCAAACGGTCTTGCTGGCTACCGATTACAGCAGAAACATTCCTCCGTCGTCTGCGCCGCCGCCAGTCGTGTTCATAGACATGATACGAAACTGTGTGATTCTGCACATGGAGTGCAGAGATGCTAGATGGAGAACCGAGGGAGGAGAGAGATATTTCTACGTCGAATATCCCACTCTTGACTCCCTTAGTAATAAATAAGAAGCCAGCCAAAGAGACAAGCCGCGATGTGCCTGCCAGCATGCAGCGAGACACTGTAGCCAATAAAACCTCGACCAATGGCAGAGCTCGCCCGCTTCTCTCCCGGGTGGAATATTAACTCGCCCCGCTCTGTCGGGGTCGCACGATTCAGCGTGTGTTGCGATTGAGGTCACCGCTGGTAATAAAAATTGAATGTAGCGGGCAGGCCTGGCGCGTTAGGGGCGGATCTGTAGAAGTTATTACACTAGTCCCTTATGATCCCGCGGCTCTCTGTGTAGTGTTGATGTCCTCTTCTTCCTCCCATACCCTTCATCTTCATTATGTTTACTTTCCCCTCGTTTTCTGAGTCTCCATTCTTCCTACCTCATTACATACCTAGACATCATCGCTTTCCTCCTGAAACGTCCCAAGTCGGAAACTTTCCCCACCATTTCCAGCCAATCCTAACAATGTTGTTGACAGGACTTATAATTTTCGTCTAATTGAATTATTAGCATTTACGAATTATCACGGTCATTCCAAAGCGACTATTTTATATTAGTTTAGTAGAATCCTGCCTCATCAACTGAATGAAGATGAGTTTACTTCGTAAAGTGTAAAACACTTTCCGCTTTCCCTCCAGCTCTTTTCTTCTTCCCCGCCCCCTCAAAGTTTTGTTCTTCCTTTCGACATTCTTTAGGCGGATTGATATTCTCTTGTCGTTTCTTTTATCTCATTAGTAGATGAATATTATATGCTAATTGGAAGTGCATTCATCTGAATATTGATAATGATATATACTTTCAACTTTTTGGGTATGTGTGCCGCCATCGTTCAGCAAGATCGGATGAATATATTTCTCGCGCATGAGAGATCTGCCTTTAAAGTAAAGGCCCAAAAGTGATATATGGCACTCCACTCCTTCTGTACAGGTGTATCTCGTTTGATCCGTCGGTATCACAATGCCCCTGAAAACACATGCGAAAGCGAAGAGAGAAGAGACCGGTTAGTTCCCTATACCAGATATCAGGTGACATGAATGAAAAACATGCCCGTGTACTTTTGCTGCTCTCGTCCGGTAATTTGTGGGAATCCACCATCCCCCCCCCCCCCTCCCCCTTCGGACAAACGAAGACAAAGAAAAGTAAAACAGAAATAACGATACACACCCTGTCCAACAGATCGACAGACATAATAATGGACATTCAGATAGAAAGGACAAATTGCTTGAAAGATGGATAGATAGATAGACAGACAGACAGATAGACAGACGGATAGGGAAATAGATAGGTGGGTGGATAGATAAAGATGGATAGATACATGTAGGCCTTGACAGCAAGGTACGTAGATGAATAGATAGATATAGTGAGATAGATAGATAGATAGATTATATATATATATATATATATATATATATATATATATATATATATACAGATAGATAAATAGATAGATAGAATGGATAAATAGATAGATAGACAGATACATAGGTACATAGATAGATAGGTAGGTAGATAGATAGATAGATAGAAAGAGAGATAGATAGGTACATAGATAGATAGATAGTCAGATAGGGTTATAGATAGATAGACTGAGATGGACAGAAAGATAGGTAGACCAGGGCCCTGTTTCATAAAGCTGTTCGTAAAGTTACGAACAACTTAGTAGCGACTGGTGATCAGATCTTGTGCTGAATTATTGAAATTATGATAGGTATAGCACATCGGAACTGATCACCATGCAGATGGATTAGTTGATAGTGCAAATGGACAAAATTGTTTTCTTATTACTGGATGTATACGTGAAAATCATGAGAGAGAGCGACAGAGAGAGAGAGAGAGAGGGAGGGAGGGGAGAGAGAGGGAGAGGGAGGGGGAGAGGGCGGGGGAGATAACGAAGAAGAAGATATGATGTATTTGCAGATGTCAATTCATACTATCTGTATATCCGTACAAAATTAGTTATGTTTCAACATTCACACATGCACATAGGCACACACTGCCTCAATAGTTTTCTCCATGCTTCTATTATCCTGCTACAATGGCACAGTCTCTCTTCCACCTCCCTGCTGTGTATCTGTCTTTCTTTCTCTGTCTGTCTGTCTGTTTGTTTTTTTTTTTCTCTCTCTCTTTCTATCATTCTCTTTTGGCATCTGCCGCAATCGCCATGTTTCCTCGCGGCAAATTCCGATGGATTTACCTACGAGGGTCGGGTCGCCGTGTGGAGTAAAACCACAGCAACAGGCGCTCAATCAAAACCCACTACCTACAATACTTGTCACAGGCGGGACTAGGGAATTAAGAATCCGTCCTCAGCTCTTCCACGTATTTTTTTTTTTCATTGGAGAAGCTCGGAAGACATCGCGGCGGGCAATGACTCAATGCTTCTCATTTCAGTGACTCCGATTCCAATTCCAAATTCCAAATTCCGATTCCAAATCTCATAGTATTTGTTTATTTTTTAAGGAGATAATAATTGTACACAAAATCAGAAATATAATCATATAAATTGATTTGTTGTTGTTGTTGTTCAAGTTCAAGTTAAATGAATTTTAACCAACAACAGAGCCCTGAGGAAGACAGACAGTTAGTCTATTTTAAATCTGCATGATTGTATAATTTTATCATATCCTGAATGTTTGATGTGTGTCTACCTTGTTTTGAAACTTGTTACTCCATCTTATGCTGTTTATATATTACTAGTATTATGCTGCTCAGGCCACTCTGTATAAAGATTCGCAATAAATAAATGAATAAATGAATAGATAAATAAGTAAATAAATGAATGAATAAATTAATTCCAAATATCAAAATCATAAGCAGAGGATATGGTCGCAAAGTACTATAGGCTTCATAATGACAGTTTCCAAATCATTATAAAGATGTAAAAGGAACTGCCTGATGCATCCTTGAAAATTCAGTAAGACAATTACTGAGATAAAAACAAATGTAGGGTCTGTACGTATTCATCATCGTAAGATAATAATAATATGAACAATATCTATCATGTAAGTTTTCTTCAATTTCATATCTTTCCATCTGATTTTCATTTGATTCAAAGTGTAATGACAATAATGAATCTGTGCAGCGACTGCAAAGAAAGTTACAGTTGTCAGATAGACAATAAAAAAAAACCCTAGCAAAATAATGGAAGAATGGTCAAGGAATGAAGGAATGGCCAAAGAAATATGGAATCAGTGGCACAGTGGATAAGACTGTCGACTCCCAATCGGGGGACCCGAGTTCGATTCCAGCCCAGTGCTTGAACAATATGTTTTTACCCGCTGTGTCCCTCTCGACCCAGGTGTATAAATGGGTACCTGACAACGATAGGGTAATGATAATGGCAGGGCCCTCTGGTAGAACAGTAGCAACACTGAAGAAGCCACCCTGGGTAAACAAGACCTTATTGTTATATTATTATTTATTATATTATTATTATTATTATATTCTTTATTCGCTTCTTACAATGCACATATAGTATATACAATAACATATTCCTAAAAACAGGAGTCTATTATTATACGAAAACATGGTTAACAACGATATTAGAACATGATGTCGTCCAAAAGTTAGTCATGCAAAGTTCTTCGACAGCTCTTGGGCTCTTGAAAAGTTGTGGCTTTCAACCTTCCCAATACATACTACAACTATCATGGCACTCGTACAAAATTTATGGGCTTATATTTTTCTATGTTGTCTTTGACTGAGTACGTTTAATAGAAAATAACTTCTTCAAGGGACAGAGTTTCGTGCAGACTTTTTATGATGGTGTACATTAGTATGTGTAAAGTTTTAGCAAGGGTAGACTGTCATGAAAAAGGGTCAACAACAGAGGCCCATACCTGGTATAGGCCTATTATTTAACCTCAGAAACTACAGCAAACTGCATGCCTTTCGTCTGACCACATTATCATTGCCTCAGCTCATCATCGAATATGATCACTAACGATATACCTCACCAAGGAAAGAATTTATTAGAACGTCTCCCGTTATATAGTTGTAGTACCTTTGTCTAGGAAGTGATTTAAAAATGTTCGAGTTATGACATTGATGCATATGTGTAGGTCAGTTGAATCACAAAACATCCTACCATAATATGATAACAACTTTGCAATAGGAGGCACCACTATTTTTCTCAATAAACCATAACTGTATAGACGGTTTATTCTATTGAAGCAATATTATTTTAACTATTGTTCACATTTTGTATATCTAACGATACTTAACATTGATTATACTGATTAAAATTTTTTACATTGGTTGTTTCTATCCCTAACTCACATTTTAGAACTATTCTGAAGCACTAAAGCTGGATTTGTGTTTAATCTGAAAATGGTAAATGACGCCTAGTAGTGCAAGTACTAATTTTGATTGTAAAATCTTATTTTCTGGCACCTTTCGTAAATTGTCCGGCGAGATAAATATCTCCTAGGTTTGACCATGGAGCCAGTAAACATATTTTTGTGTGTGTGTTTTGTTTTGTACCTCCATGGTTTGACATCATCTCCGTGCAGTATTATAAGCTCGGGGACAAATTCCAAACCCTATTACCTCGGACAGTGTCGGATTCTTCTACAAGGAATATTATCTATTACCAAAATATCATATCTCTATGTTTTGAAGTGACAACTAGATGCACGTATACAAAAGAAAAAGAATACGGCTTGCAATCTATTCATGCCCTTGCGATGAAGTTCCACGGCATGAGCAAAATGTTCTCTGTAATTCCTTCGAAGAATCTGTGTGAGGATTGCTCTCTGTTGACCGCATACAGTTGTCGACATATATCACCGAAGAGACAACTTAACCAACTTATCGGGAAGACCGCGACATGTACGAGAAGATGGCACTATAAAAAGAGGCCCCGAACGACTCAATTTAACGCTCTCTTGTGGGACATATCCACCAAAACATGTTAATTAAAATTCCTTTGTTGCGAACGCCTGAATAAGTCCCGCGCTCGTTCTTTATATGGGGATTTACATGGTTTTTGTGTCGCGTTCTGAGAAGAATGAATAGAAGAGACTCTGAAAGCACATCTCGACAAGGTATCAGCTTGGTAAAAAGAGAAAGGGGTCTGATGCTCAGTTACAGGAGACAGAAGAGGATAGCGTAAAGAAGGTGAACAGGCATTTGTGGAGTAGCACACTATCTATGGACAGCTTAAAAAGCAGGCGATACGTATCATTGTAGAGGGAGGAAGGAGTTAGAAAGAGAGCCGCTTGTGGCGCTTTTTGAGCAAGACAGCTCGGACGGCTTTCATTCTCGAGATCCTCCCCGTCTTTGACTCACGTTCAAAGCATTCAAACTTTGCGGATGATTCTCCGTGTTTCCCTTTCACAAGCTCTCCGCGAGAGTTTTCTTTTAATACTTGGAAGTCCCAAACTCAACAAAAAGTCTGAGGAGGGATACAAAAAAGGTCGCAAACTATTCTGTCGAGACACACACGGAAGGCGGGGTGATATGTAAAAGGATCGTTTCATCGGCTGAGGCCGATAATGGGTTGTCTATTTTGCGCTCCGGTTGCTTGATGAATAGTAACGTAACTTACCCCGGTTTAGCCCTTTTGTGTGTGTGGTCTATGAGTGAAAATGAAAGAGTAACGAGGTAATAACATTCGATCGCTGGAGCCTTAACAATAAGGAGCTGAACAAGGAAAGGGTCCCCTCTCCACCCATTCCGAGTACCAAAAGGGATTGCTCTTTTATCTGCAGGTCGGCATAGAAGGGGCAGTACAAACTTCGTACATTCCGATCATTAGCCGGACATTTTGCATATTCTAAGATGTTACTTTAAAGGGATGGTAGAGTATTGGTGGAGCTGAGAATTGGGCTTTAATACGTGAACTCAGTTTCTTTGAACGCAGACACAATGTCATGTCAGATACAAGAGGCACATTAGGATGCCGTGTTTCCATGAGATAAGGATTAGAAGGGATTTACCAGTATTTGACCAACTTTCAATATTCACATCCTAATGCAGACAAAGAACATAAGATGGATCTCTGCAGCAAAATCGGATGATTTGAAAGGAAGATAAGATTATCCGTGGTCATCAAAGATGAAGTAAAATATAAGCATCTTGATGATTACCTTCATTGTCTATCTTTTTTTTTTTAATTGGTCAATCTCTTTATAGCTCTTTGTTTCTTCGCTGCTCGGAGTGATGCTTTTTCTACATGAAATGACATCCTTCATTCATTTTTTTTTATAAACAAAAACACAATTATTGTCTCTTTATGATACTTGGGAAATATACGTTCGTACATTTTATCATTTATCTTCTAAGACAAATGGAGATTGATTCCATTGTAAAACGAAAGAAGTGTTAGATTTCTGACGTTTGAGTATGTAACAATGGTAAAAATTTCTCCGCAAATGACGTATAGTGCAATGGTCAAGGGACAAGAAATACGAGATCAAATTGTCCTGTTGGTTTCTTTGATTGCAACGAAAGACTTCCTAACCATATTCCAGTGCACTGATATCATAGGCCAACAGAAAGGCCCTTCCAAAATCGTGTTTTTTTTTATATAGCATGTGTGGGTTAGAATACTAAGTTTCATTGTTGTCACATGCTGTAATATAGCAAATGAGCTTTTGGTCATTAATTATCTTTTTCCATTCTTTACATGTATTATTCATCAATCTATCTTCACGCATTTTCCTTTCATTCATCTATTCATTTATCAAGACATTTAGACCTTTCAGCCAACTAAAGTTCTTTTTTTCCTTTTCAACTCCAATAACTATACTTAATGTTTGGAGCAAAAATATCCGTAACCATCACTGGAAATTTTGTTGCCAAATGCGCCAAGAGGTCGAGCTCGGATGTGTCGGACACAAGCCGTGTCATGTTCACGTGAAATTCTAGTCCACGAGTTAATTCTACCTGAATGTCATGCACTTGGATGCCTTGTAGACGTCGATAAATGGAAGAAAATGAAAGATATAAGAGAAACAAGTGATGAAAAGAGTGGCGAAATGATCCATTTCAAACTTAACCCGTGACTCCTTGGTTGTTTTTATCCAAAACTCGCATTTTTAGAACTATATTCTGAAGCACTAAAGCTGGGTTTTTGTTTCATCTGCAAATGGTTTCAGTACTATACTGCTGTTTGTTTGTTTGATTGGTTGATTTGTATTTATTTCCACTTTGAGTTCGCAAAAGTATAAAACAAACTTAACTTAGTTAGAGTAACTATTTCATTTTTTTAACTATACAATATTATATATTTTGTTCATTGTTTTTTTTTTTTTTTTTCATTTAAGATGCTTGCGTTGTGTATAGAGTGAGTAGCCTGCGATTTAATACACCCCATTGCGGGAGTAAGGGAACCATGACATATAGACACGGGTTGATTCCACTGACAAGATAAGAGAAAATGAATATAAAGATTATTGGTTTTGCCTAATTAATAGTACCGTGTATGCAGCGCTGTGATTGTCGCGAAGTCACGGAAATAGCAAATGTACCAAATAGCTAACATACAAGATATTTATGTTACTTATTGGGAGTGACTTTTGAATTAATCTTCTCCTCGCTGACAAGGTCACTTCATCCGTACGGGCTATGTGAAAAACAAAACTAAACTAAACTAAACACGTAGTTGATACAGGTCGACCCCTTTGTCCAATGTAAATCTTGCTTTACAGCACAAATCAACACCGTCCATTTGGGAATTAAACAAACACTGTCATAAATGACACTATAAATCCAATTCCAGTGTATCGATAACGAGGAAATGGCTGTCTCTTTGTTATGAACTATCGTTCCAGCTGACGCGGTGCAGCAATCAATCATACATCGTTAAAACGCTTCGATCATCCTGAGCATGCAAGGTACCTAATTGGCCGATGTCGTTTTATAGGCGGTCGCGTGTTTGGGGTTTTCAGACTTGATTTCGACCACGCCCTCACCCTCTGACCTGTTTCGACAGGACGGACTGTCGCTGGTCACACGTTATTGGAATGACTGGATTGCAGAGATGATTGTTTTATTTGAATGTAGGTATTTTCCTTGTAGCTGTTTTTTTTTTATCATCGTTATAGCAAGCGCAACTCTACGTCTGAACGATTGGATAAATAGGCAGAGGTATCATTGTTCTAACAAAGTGAACTAGTATTATCATAATCATGATATCAGATTCATTCTATGATACTTTTCAAAAACTCCCTTTCCGGTGACTGGTGACTTCCAGAAGTCGACGATCCACCAATTGGCATCGATTTAGGAGGGCTGGTACATGAACATTTGGCCAATCAAATCCAGGGCCCTGTTTCATGAAGAGTTAAAATTGATTATATATTTGATTTCAACTGTAAGTCTATGGCAGCCTGTGTGGTAAGGAAACTTAAAATCGATTTTATCTTTTGATAAAACGGGGCCCTGGATTTATGGAGAGTGCGAATCGCCTTAAAAGGAGACGTTCCATTCATTGAATACAGGAAAATCCGTCAAATGATATTCACTCTTTTTGAGAAGGTGGTACACGTAAATAACGCGGGATTTTCCAAAACACTTAAAATACAATGGCGATTTGATTTCCGCTTTAATGTAGATTCTTGTGATACACCATGCTTGTCAAGTTTAAACCAAGTTAATTTACAGTGAAAGCACAACAAAACTCTGCCAAAACACCAACAAGAAAGTTCTCAGACAATCGGAAAAATCATGTTCATACGGCTGTGATATACCCATACCTCGATTTTGAGATAATATTTCCTAAAAAAAGTTTGAAAGCTCAATTGCTGTTTTCATAAAGTACTAGTAGTTTACATACTTTGTAGTAGTTTTTTTTTTTTACAACAAAAAGTGCAGTTATCATTTTTTCATCTATCGCAAAAATATGAATTCACAATCATATATTTTAGTGACATTTTGCGGTTGTGGCAAAGATACGCAGTTTTACCAGATATTGTAAATGCAGGACATTTCCCACATAATAATTTCGCAAAACTATAAATATTTACTTTGGAATACCCGCTATTATCATGCCAGGGAAGTTGGTTTCCATTGAACTGGTAGAACATACGAGATATAAGTGTGATTGAAGAGAATTTTACCATATATTTTTTTTTCTCGTTAATGTGGGAATTTACCCCAAACTATGTGGATTCAGTGAAGGCAAAAATGATAGAAGTCCACGTCAATGAAATTTGGGGAAAAAATCGGACAATCTATACAAAACTTATGAATTCATGCGCCTTCAACATCGCTGGATAAAAAACCTGAAACAATGGTTATTCATGATGTCAAAAAAGTAGTGGTACAACATAAAGAAATATTAAGACAATTTCACAAAATTTCAATGACCTTCTACAGATGTATTATGATAAAGATAATAAATTGTCACTCTGACCACTCTCTTCTGATGGAGGTAAGTTAAGTGCTTTTTCATTATGCTATGAAATTATGTGGAATTCTCTTTATTATTTTCCTTATAGCGCTCCACTGCTGACATCACGAACTGTTACAGCTTTCTTGCTTATCGAGCGATGGTGGTTTATCATTTATTGATGGCGCTGGTCATCCTGTCATCGCCAGTGGGCCTTATCTGCTTAGTGTCGGTCTTGTGAGCCTAGATGTTGAACTTACAAACCAAAAAACTTGTGGGGCCTATTTTACTTGATGTCGAACTCGTGGGCTTTGTTCACCTACCCGTCGGTGGGCAGTATAACTCGTGGGCTGTGTGACTTGTGGGTGTCGAACTCGTGACGTGCACCCATTTCAAATCTCTGACCCCTTAGAACAAGTTCATTATTGAAAATTTGGAATACGTCGCAGTTCTACCAGATCACTGCCAATCACCTCATCTGATAGCTTGGTCATGATTACGACAGATGTGTTCGTTTCGTGGAAGTCATAACCCTTTGTTGTGTTTTATTGTCCAACTTTGTTATTGTTCGTTGTTTATGGATAGGTTCCACATGGCCCTCTCTTTTAACAGAATGTGTTACATATAAAGTTCACGAGAACTTAATGTAGATGGCGCTATTGATTATTACGGCGGAGCTGTATACCAGCATAGCAGCAGCTGTCTCATGTAAAGAGACGTTTAGACTGTTATTTACAGGGTTTTATTTCTCGACAAAAGGTACAGAGCTTTGGAGGGTGTGGGAGATATAATTATCTTTCATAGAACAAAAGGAGAGGAAATTTACCCTGCCCCCTTTGGCTCGTGTTGTTTGTTTGTTTGTTTGTTTTTGTTGTTGTTGTTGTTCTTTCTTCAAGTAAGTAAGGGGGGGGGGGTAGGTTTTTTCGACCCTTTTTTGACCCTTCAGTGCACAGAAAAACCCATAGCATTGTACACACTGTCCACACTCCTTGGTAATGAAAAGGTAAAGAGGGTTTTTATGTAGGTTTTGAATAAGTTTTTAGATAGATTTCATAGTATTTTTAAAGCTTTTTTACTTAAAAGACAATTTTCATACATTGACCGCCATATTTTTCTATTTATCTTCTGTGATATTGTTGTAACGTGATACATTATGTATTCTGTTCTATAGCGCTATGGGTATCTTTTTAGGTAGAATGAGCGCTTTATAAGAGTCTCTCTATTATTATTATTATTATTATTATTATTATTATTATTATTATTATTATTATTATTATTATTATTATTATTATCATAATCATAATGTCTGTGACATTTTATTGCGCATCCAAGCTGAATATTACGCATCATTCTATTTTCTATTGTATTTTTATCATTGAGAAATATGGAAATAAATCGAATGGATGAATGAATGAACGAATGAATGAATGACTCAGTGGATGAATGAATGAATGAATGAATGAAAAGAAGTTCTAGATATTAGAGAAGCTGAAAGAAATAATTTAAAGGGATCGTACAGTTGTGGTTAAGACCTGATTTCAGGTTTCTTTGGTGAGATAATGAGAAACCTCTTATGAAATATGAAAGAGCATGTAATTCTATGAGGAATTCAACATTTATTTGATGAAAATTGGTTTTGAAATGGCTAAGATATCCAAAAAAGTGAGATTCTAATAAAGTGTGGGACCCACACTTTATTATGATCGCTTTGTTTTACTTTGTTTTTTAATGCTTCAGTCATTCCAAACCCGATTTTCATCAAATAAACTTTGAATTCCTCTTAAAATGGTATGCTCTGTACTATATCATAAGTGTTTTCTTGATATCTCGCAAAAAGTTAAAAGCCCAATTCTCATCTCCACCACCAATACTGTACCATCCCTTTAACTTCCCATGCAAGGTAATTGTTATTATTTAAAAGAATATCGTTTTGAATTTATTGAGTTCGGAAGCATTAGACAAAACTTTAGAATAAAAGATATTTTTGTCTAAAAATGTTTAAAATTATTTGTTTTGGCAGGTACATGTATTGGAAAAGTGCACAGAATTCCACGAGCGCAATCGAATCCTGATTGCAGCGATCGTTTTCCATACTACGGTACCTTTCATCTTTTTCTTCATCAGGGCATCTCCTTCTTCTTCTTCTTCTTCTTTCTTCTTTTCTTTCTTGCTGTTTTCTTATTCTCATTATTCTCCTCCACCATCTCCTCATGTTCCTAGTTTTGTTTTCCTCTCTTCTCTCCTAATTTTCTGTATTGCTCAACCATGGCTGATTGAGACAACCTCCGCAACAGTTTTATTTCTATCGGTTGCGCAACTATCGGAACCTTACCGCCTACTCAGTACATGCCCCGCAAGTTTCTGCAATGAAAAACTGGAACACCCCGCATAAGTCGACACTACTTTGGCGCAGCAAGTAAATGGAACACATCTTTAGTCACGTGTGCATCATTGTTTAATGGATTGTTTCATCTACGAACAAAGAACAGAAGAAGATGTCGAAAAAGCAAAAACAGCGTACTAAAGGCAACGTTCGGGTAAGAATGGAGATGTACATTTATCGTCCTGTAGTAATTTACTCACTTGACTTCTTGTATGGAGATGTAGTCCCACGCGTACAAAACGGTGTGAGTTATTGTTACGCAATAAAATCTAATTTTATAGGCGACTTGAATGAAAAATCTATATCTAAATTATAAATTACGAATAACACTACCCTGAATAACCTGTGATCAACTGATGATGGTACCCAGTAAGGCAGAGACTTGTAGAGGGCTATTCAATTGGCCCTATCCCGAGCCTGTCTCGTAGTCGTACTCGGTCTCTGATGCACAGATCATGGTAATGCCATGGACATGGTAAATTACATGCGATGCACAACCTCCCAGTCCCACACACATTGGCAAGTGGGAGAGAAGGGGGAGGGGGAAGCGACATCTGTAATTCAGTAAAGGAAGTCTTGACAAGATGTCCAGCAACTTTCGGGTTAGATGAATGATAAACAATTAAATTGTCTTTACTCTTAACATCCCATTCTGTTTATCTGACTTGTCTTCTTTTAACAAATTAATTGCACCTTTAACATTATAGCTCTTAATCGGCACTTTTAGTATTGATATTTCTTCTTTGGTAGCACACTAAATTTTTCTAAAGTCTTTTCAGCATGTCTAATGTCATGGGGCCATGGGGATTGGTGACAGTGAATTGTATGTGGAGTATGGTAGCATAACAAAAAAAAAAAATGATGTTACACAATTTTGATCTTTTTTTTGTCAATAGAATAATTAAGAAGAGTTTCATTTTGTCATAAATGAGAGCATTTTGTTTTCAACTCTATTATTATACTCGCAAAAGTTGTTTAACCATTACTGTGTACATTGTATATGTGACCCGCTACAACAAAAAGGTCCTAAAGTCGCGCATGGTCGAAGCCGTGAAAATCGAGTTTGAAGTCAGAGCATCATAATTGGTCAAAACTTACGATTTTCTGATTTTGACATATTATTGGAGTCTGACATGTCTTCTATCATCTGTCAAAATTTTGAAGCAAAATGATGAAAGGAAAGACCAAAAAATAGCGTTTTTCTGGGCCATGTCTTTGGCGTTTCAACCAAGCAGAAACCGGTTCGAAAATTTGGATTGAGCGCCACAGATAGGCTCCGCCCCTAACAACGACCGGAGTGATCTCATTGGTCAGTTTGCTGCTTGCCGCTAACCGAAGCGTGAAGCTCGCACACTGCCAAGTCGACTGGTGCGTGCGGGCGGGGTGCGCTATGCCCAGCCGCTTCTCCTGGCATCCTGGTCACTGATTGGTCGGTGAGGAGATCGCCGACGCTGTGCTTGAATGAGCATTTCGGGGGTTGCTAGGGTTTACCTTCTATTGTCCGGAGGTGAAAACTGACTTGCGTGTCCCTTGATTGCGATTGCGTCGCAAGGAAAACTTTTACGGCGCTTTTCTCAAAACAGTGATTTCCCATACGTCTCGACATGCTCTCTTTTAAACATCGATATCTCCGCAGCCGATTATTTTCATAAGATGTGTTATATATCAATTTAAAGCAGAAAGATTAGGGAATTTTGTCATGCAATTTTCAAATAATCGACCTCACCCGACTTTAGGATCATTTTGTTGTAGCGGGTCACATATTATTCCACCAATTCCAGTCATCCATTTTTTCTTTTGGTTTTAATGAGTTTTGTGATTATAGCCTGAGAAAGTCTACCCTTGCAACAAAACCAGTTGATCTTCTCCAAATGACCATACAAACAAATCTTCATACATGTGTGTACCTGTTATCCAACTCACATGCAGCCGTCAAGCAGTGGCCGAGCAGCAGAGCTCCTTGCCCGAGAAGGCGGTGGCCATGTTGGATTCGTGGGCTTCAGTTCTATGTCTGGAGATCTGGGCTATGTCCCAACGAGCATCGGGTTTGAGGATCAGGACACCGGCCTGGACGAGGACTTCCGAATGGTGCTCCGCAAACTCAGCAAAAAAGATGTTGTGACAAAGTTGAAGGTAAATAATAAATTTGCAATCTTTTGAATATTAGTAAGTCTGGCATGGATCAATCATAATGCAGCTGTCATTTGTATGACGCACCTCTTGACCCCCGGGAAATGTGCGTCATGGTCGCGTCAAGTACCACCAATTTGATGACGCGTGGTGCCGTCACGGGAGCAAAATGTCCGTCACAATACTGACCCATTATGTGCGTCATAGTCGGTCATTTAACCAGAGTGTGTCAAAAGGTTCGTTAATGGGACCGTTATGTAATTTTGCGAGGCTTCTTGCATATGGGGCATGGTATCCCTCCGTAACAGAATAAAACAAACTCGCGATCGCGAGTCGGCCGAATTCACCGGCTCCTGGAAACGCGAAAATGACACAATTTTCCATCAGTTTTATTATAACATACTGATACTCACTTCATTCTCGTATGTCTTCTTTTTCTATCTGATGTCAGACTATTAAAAGGTCTTTTCAGAAAGTTTGAGTACGAATTTGCTCCAAAACCACACTACCAAACACGATTTGTGATTAAAATCATCACATACAGCCCGCGGCATCGCGAAGCTCGCTATCCTTCAATCGCATTCACTGTAGTGTAGCATCGACCGTCGACCGTGGAACCTGCAGCGAGCAAAACCACGTGCGTGATGTCGACCATGTGGTACATGACGGTATTGTATACATACAGTACACGCGTACATACGTATACAGAAGGCGAGGCATGGCAGAGGCCAGGCCCCAAAACACATACAAACGATTATGGAACTAACATTACTGAGAGTCTATTAAAACCTGCATTAACTTAAAATAGTAAATTCTATTTAAACACTAGCCATATAAACCATGTACCTAACTTGGGTTTAATAAGGTTCGTGTTTAAATAGGCAGGGGCTTCAATCAAGCTGTTTTCGAATCGGGGAAGGGGAGGCGGGAGGTTACGGAAAAAAATTACTGTGGCCAGGCCGTAGTTTCGCGAAACTAGATAGTTTGCCATAGCAACGTGTATATCAAAACACGCGTTTCTATGGGATGTCCATGAACTAGGGAACGGTTTAGAGAAATTCGAAGTCATTCGAGGTTGAAGTGGTTTTTTCCTACACATTTTTTTTTTTTTTTTTTTTTGTTGTTGTTCATATCTAAAAAAAAATTCGATTTCTTAATTTTTTTCAACTGGTATTTGGGAGTCTTGTAATATATTTAAAATGTTGATAGAAATTTCTGAATTTAATATTCAGAAAGTACGCCTAGAGGCGCCTACTGTTTGGATAAACGGTAAACATGCAGTCTACGTTCGATACGAAGAAATCATTACGTCTTTCACGAGGAAAAACATACAAAACAAACAAAAAACACCTACGAACGAATGTTGATAGCCAAAACTTTGATAAGTAATAAGCAGTTATCATGAGCGTGAACTGAAATTAATTGTCATGATTTTGTTGTCTAACCAGGTGATGACTGCATCTCATTGAACCTACTCGTAGTGAATTTCTCTGGGCATACGAGACCTTTTAAGTATTTCTGGCTCAGTGGCATTTTTAATTGACTGATTAATCGATCTTTTTTTTTATTGTTCAGGGAACATAAGATATTCAATCAAGTACATTATATTCGACTGTTTGATGTTTCCTACTATGCGCCAAAAGAAAGGCTATAGAATCACGATATCTTTGCAATGATTCCTTTAATTCAACTAATGAGCTGGTTCTTCGATCGATATTTCCATGATATTTACACGCTGTTTATTCCAGTGCGCGCATTCTTCCGTCTGGCACGCACCTGGGTGTGGCACATGCTTTTGTGGAAATTTCCACAAGGGGAGAGGGGTGGGGTGTCAAGTTTCTTCGAGCCGAAGAGACTGCATGTAAAACAATCTCTTCGCTCTAATTTATTGTCATTCGTGCTTTCCCCTAATATTCTTTGCTGATATTGAACATTTAGATTTAACTTTACGAAGGTTGGTAGCACGTGGTTCTATTTTGTTGTGAGGTGTATGTAATTTCTTTTTTTTTATCATTCTTGGAAAGGAAAAGAAGAGTAAGGGGGAAAGAAGAATAAGAGGGAAAGTAAAATGGAACGAACGGCACGTACGCTCAGCATTCACAGTAAGCCGTCTTTTTACACCAGCATAGTTATCATCATCACCATCAGACATCACTCAGACCATTTTAGCCTTTTCCTATCAACATTAAGAAAAATAAATAACAAATACAAAGTATCAACACCTCCCAACAACACAAATATTTAGAAAAGACAACACACGGCACACTACAGCGGCTGGTATCAAACTTCGTCGCTTCGATTCGAAAAAGTATTGCAGCAAAGCGGAGAAATCGCCGTTACGAAAATAGCAGTGCGAGACACTTGAAAGAATTACGTCAAATACTTCAGAGTATAAAGGGAACGGATAAAGTGATATAAAATGGAAGAAATCGTACCAAACGATGTGTGAGAAACGACAGTGGAGAACGGCAAGTTTAGTAGTAGGCTTAGGCCCTAGCAACAGTTTACAGCACCGAAAGCTACGCGAAAATAAGGTGAAAATAAATACACATTGGAAACTCGGTATTGCGACAAGATCCTTAGGATCAAGTCAATAAACGATACAAAACAAAGGAAATCAATTCATTTTGACCGGAAAATAGTTTGTTATAAGTATTCTGTTGTATGAGATCTCCTTTGATAGGCCGAGAAATACATCGAGCTTCCACGATACTCGGGAAAGACAGTTCGAACGCTTTTCACCTGCACATACTGCAGTGCACATCAATACACGAACAGAAACTCACCTCTTCCTTGCAGAAAAATGATGCAATAACGTTACAAAAAACACACACAACACTCTAAAAATCATTTCATACTTGGGAGGCAAGGGACAAGTGGATGAAGAAGAAGAGAAAAAGAAGCAGACATTGCACAACGGAATGCTTCTACCCCGATTCGAATCGAAACAGGGTACTGGAGTGTAGTGGCAGCTGGCTACAGTGTGCAGCTAAGCTACTATACTAACGCTCCCCAGCCGCCCACAACATGGGGATACAGTACCACGGCGATCGAAGTAAACATCCAGGGTCCGTAGGCGACAGGGATTCACGCGGGCGAAGTTCCGTTCGGTGTACACAGTTCGCAGGCAGCGAATTGCGTGAGCGCACACAGAGCTCTGCAGCATTCCAGTCTGGCACGTACTGCGAATAACATGTGCGTCAAGGGTCAGTCATTTTCACGAAGAGGTGCGTCACCATTTTGACTGGTTAATGCGTCAATGTCTCATAGAGGTGGGTCACTTTTTGTGACGGAGGGTACGTCATGGTACCTAAAAGGTATGACGCACATTGGTACTTTGACGCACCTATCCCGGGGGTCAAGAGGTGCGTCATACAAATGACAGCTGCATAATGTAAAACAACAACAACAAAACAACAACAACAACAAAGCATAGTAGCTGTTACATGAAAGAGCACTCCCCTGCATACACCTATTATTATATGATTTGCCTTTTGTGTGCAGGCTTTCACCAAGTTTATGCAAAACTGGATGTTTCAAATGTGTGATGACGTTACTAGGATGTCATTATACAGCTGTAGATTCTTTTCACCATATTATGTTGTTTTTCGACTTCTGCCCGTGTTGGTTCCAGGATATGACTGATTTATGCAGATTTAGTTTCCCTTCCATGACAAGTTACCAATTACCACAAGCTACTTTGTTGTAGACTTTACCTTTGGTCCGTTCTGCCAAATAATTGTGTCTTGAAATGAGACTACTATTGAGGCACCTGGATTAAATTACTATCTAGCAAGGGTACAGCTGTCGTACAGTGTGAAGCACCATCCAATTGGTAACTTGTGACAAAAATCAGTGAGAACAAAGAGTATGTGGTGCATTTGCACAGTAAGCATTAGACTCTGGCTTTGATCTGTGGCCTTTCGATCTCTAACGACTTGCTCTATATTCTGCGATATCTGCCTTCTTATTTCTTCCTAATTATCACACTTTCTCAATTTGGGATTGAATTTGATGAACAGCTCAAATTATGATGAGCAATACACAAACTGTACAGCTGGGAGTCCCTTCTTTTCAGACATTTTACCACAAAGGAGATGATTGTTGATAACTCTGTCATAGATTCAAGCTGGCACTTGTGTGACCATGCCAAGTATTCACTTACCCCTTGATACCATGCCTAAGCACTATTCTTAATCTATTTTTTTTTTCTTTCCTCCTTCCGCTGAAGTACTCAGTAAGTTTGTCTCTTTTGTTGACCCTTCAACTTGAATAAAGCAATCTGATGTATTTTCTTCCCCAACCAGGCAATTCAAGAATTCCAGGGACTTTGCACCGAGAAAGATGAGGACGCTATCCTGTCTATGTTACCTCACTGGCCGAGACTCTACAATAGACTCTCCATGGTGAGTTTCACTTCAAGGCATTTAACGACCTTGTAGCGGTGGAGAAATATGGATGGTGCAGTTGAATTGACCTTCGTTTGCTGATGGGTCCTAATTGTGGTTTTCAAATGTACCCCAGTGGGCAGCGAATGAAATTGATTGAATCAGGCCAGCCATGTTTCCCCACACTACCAGGTATTTTAAAGGGACTGTACAGTACTGGTTGAAGTGGGGATTCATGTTTTGAACATTCCTAATTGAGGTAATGAAAAGCCTCTTATGAAATATGAAGGAGCATGTAATTTTGAGAAGGATTCAACGTTTATTTGATGAAAATTGGTTTTCAAATGGCTGAGATATCCAAAAAAGTGTAATAATAAAAGGCGACAGGCCACGCCTTTTATTAGGATCTCTTTGTTTCACCTTGTTTTTGCATATCTCAGCCATTTCAAAACTGATATTTATCAAATAAACTTTTGATACCCCTTAGAATTGCTTGCTCTTTGACATCTCATAGAGTGGTTTCTGAATATCTCGCAAAACGTTAAAAGCTAAATCCTCGTCTCGACCAGAACCGTACACACCCTTTAAGTTTCATGCACTGCATCAAGTACATGTATGTTGCAGCCCATCCTTGAAAACAGAAAGGGAGCCTGATGTTCAGGGATTTGTGATGTTCAAATCTATTGTCTGTTTGATGCCCCTATGCTTATAAGACCATTATCATCATATTCTTTCTTTGTCTTCATCTTCATCCCCGTTATCGCACTTGACTGGAAGTCTCCTTTTCTTCTGTTTTTTCTTTGTTCTATCTCTTCTTCATCCTGTTACCTTTCTCCTCCTCCTCCTCCTCCTCATATTACTGCCATTTACTTGAAGGTTGTATTTCGGATGGTTTGACATGCTATGCTTGCATATTCTGGACTGATTTTAGGATGTGCCATATTTGTGTCATTTGTCTATTACCCACATGCACAGTAAGATGTAGAGATAAATCTCCTGTGACTAAAGTAGGGTATGGGATAGAAGATGCAATAAAACTAGGCAAACCCATTCACAGAGAGCTTGCTCTGTGTCGTGTAGTTGAGCCAAGATAGGGTATGTTCCAAAATTTTTGAATATTTCTGTGATGTTCTACATCCATGCATTTTATCAAATTTAGCACACAGTCAGTTTTGTTTATTACGTGCAAAGTATAAGGTAATGAGAGAGCTAAATAGAAAAAAAAATCCCCTGGGACAAAAACAAAACCGTGATAATTTTCTTCCAGGACCATGATAAGCGAGTGAGGGAAGCCACCCAGCAGATGTTCTGCAAGGTGGTCCAGAGGGCGGGGCGGAACCTGGCCCCCCATCTCCGGGCCATCATGGGGTGCTGGCTGATGGCACAGAACGACCCCTACGCCCCTGCGGGATCAGCGGCTCGGGCTGCCTTCGCCACGGCCTTCCCCAGCGAAGCGAAGCGTGGCAATGCCGTGGTCTTCTGCAGGGCAGAAATTCTTCAGGTGAGACAGTTGCTCCTGCTTACACTTGTAATGAGTCAGTCTTTGGTTTGTTGGTTTCTTTGTCTATTCTTCAAGATGTGGAAGTCAAAAATAGGTACAAAACTAAAGTGAACAAGAAAAGCATTCTGAGAGCACAGACCTCCGCCAAGCATGCAGCTCATTTCCACCACTGATCGTGTTCTTCCATAGAGATATCAGTGATTTCCACCCATACATACTTATACCATTGTGTGCTGAAAGTCGCCCGATTTCCTAATATAGAAGCCTTTGTTACGTCATAAACCCTCAGCTGCACGGCACGCTTCGCCCTAGCAGAAATTAGAGCACGCACTTAAGTGCACGCATGCAAACCTCAAATATGCACAGCCTGAACTCCCAAGTTCATTTACCCTACCTGCCAAAATATGAAAAATCCTTCATAAATTCCCCCAAAATTCTCTGATCACTACCAAAAGTTAATTGTTTGTTACTTGTGTCATTTTCAACCTTTCCTGCAAGTTTCATCCCAATCCGTTAACTACTTTTTGAGTTATTTTGCACACGGACAAACTAACTAACTAACTAACGAACGAACAAACAAACAAACCAACGGTAACGAAAACATAACCTCCTCCCTTGGCGGAGGTAATTAGATACCATATTAAGCATATTGCTGTGCACTGAGAGGTTCTAGTTGAAATTATGGATTGCGAGGTGACATAACACTATTTTGTGAGGGGAACATCCACAAAAGAAATTATTGCAGTTTCTGTCACCAAGGAATCCTAATTTCACTAATGTCTTAAAACAGTGTATGCTATTGTTTTATATCCCTCCAACAAATCTCTACAAAAATGGTAAAATTGTTCAAATAAAAATGTTTACATATTGCAGTGCAGATGATCAGTTCACCATGGGGGATGTGACTTACACTGTGGTCTGTGAGACAAATGCCCAGCACTTTAAACGTAATATAGATGAAAAATACATTGATTGATTATGTGACAACTGGGCACTACACTACACCATGAATGTTGTCACAATATGGCACATTTTTCTCCACCGACATTTTGTTTTCAACATCATCATGATCATAACAAGCAGGATGTTATTAGTGAGAATATAGATGAAAAATACATTGATTGATCATATGACAACTGTGCACTACACTGCACCATGAATGTCGTCACAATATGGCACATTTTTCTCCACCGACATTTTGTTTTCAACATCATCATGATCATCATAACAAGCAGGATGTCATTAGTGAGAGACCAAACACAAATATTCATCTGAAGAGAAGAAGGGCTGTATTCCTCATGTGTTGATATTTTTGTTCGATTAATTTTTCACCCTGGGCGACTCAAAAACAAATTTGTGGGTTCTTGAATTCGAGCTGTGCAATTTTCAACCCATTCAAAATGTGGAGATAAAATTGGGAAGATATTTTCGCAGGTTTTAGAGTTCGAGCTACCCAAATGTAGCATGAAATCCGCAAAAATTAATGTGCCATGAAAATTTCTGCGTTTACAGTATCAGCATTAGTTGCGAACAGACTGAGGTGTAAGTGCTGTGGTAATGAATTAGGAATTCCTCATGATTCATATTTTGGTCTCCCTTCTGAAACATTTGGACGTAAAACTCAGATGTATGGATGGTTATCTGTATTCTGCTTATCATACTTTTGTGGATGTGCCAGGAAGCAAATGAATTGCTCACACAAAATGTGGCTATGCTTTGACATTGTGAAAACTGGATTACCGGTAGATATGATTTGTTTTGAAACAATATCTGTTATTCCACTTACAGCTCTACAAGGACAACTTGTTCAAGGAATCACCCACAACACTTAGCGACCCAAAGTAAGTTAATTGGCTTCTTGTGACATTGTGTATGTCATATTTGTCTCTTAATAAAACAATAACAACAGCAAAGTCATAGTCAAATTGGATCTTTGATGCACTGTACCTTTCTATTCAGTCTATAATTGCTAAATTGCTATGTACTTTCTATGCTGTATATTTTGCTTATATAATATTTTACAAATTGGGACTGGTAGACAATTTTGTGAGTGGTTGAATTGTGGCCTTAGAGATGGTATACAGGGCATATAAAAAGAACATGTTGCAGGAGGCAATATTGGCTGACTCACAAACTTGCGGGAATACCAGGGTAACCATCAAATAGCAAACTGCTGGGGTGTCATCTTGCTACTATATGTTTTTTTTTTCTGTATGAGGGGACTGCATTCTACAAGCTCTGCTTTTTAGCAGTCCCCTCCATTTCCAGCAATATTGTTTATGCATTTACCACAGTGACATCACAGTTATTTTTTTGTATCTCTGTTGATAATTTACCTGTATCTTTTTTACAATGTCATTTCTGTTCATCGCATTGTGGTACTGATTTTCTGACATCTGTGTATATGAATGTTTCATTGTACTTCCAATTATTTTGTTTGTTGGAAATGAAATAAATCAACTTGAACTTGAACTTGATCTGTTTGAGACATGTCAGCTTCAATATTGGGTGGTAAATGAAATAGATTGACTCAAGCTATACAGGACAAAACCTGCATTGAATGTAAATTATGAGCTACAATGAGGTATCGAAAGTTGTCTATGAGCGGTAAGCTAAAGAGCAGTATACACTTGCTTGTATGGTAAGACACCAGCTTAGTGGTTTATTTTCATACAAAGTTCCATGGATGACTCCTGTGAGCAGACAGACAACTATTGCATTGTGGTGTATGATAGATATGTCCTTAGAAGTCCTTAGAATAGTTTGCTCATTTTGATTTTACTTCTAAGTACTAAGTGAAGAGAGAATGCCTAACTGTCCTTATCAGAATTACAAAAAAAAAACAACAACAAACCAAACAAAAACAAGATGCACAGTAAGCTATGTTGTCAAAGTCATATGAATTTTTGTTATCAGCATTCATCACCCCCCTCATTTTGATTAACCTTTGAGTTCCGACAGGCACGGAAAATCCCATAGCATTATACGCCCTGTCCAAAGTCCCTGACACAGAGAGGGTTAAAGCCACTGTCATGTCACTTGTTCACCAGGTCTTTCTCCAAGGAGGAACAGGAGGAGAAGTACGTGAGAGTGGTGAGCTCTTCTCTCCTGGCTCTGAGAGACTTTGTCACAGGTTTGCCTGCAGCGCAGGTCAGCAGCAGTGAGCAAGAACTGGCCACCATTCTCTCTGAGGACAGACTCTGGAAGTATGCCAAGCATAAGTTACCCGAGGTGAGTGATGCTCTGTTTTAAAGTCCCCCTCCTTCCCCTTCCATCCAAGCATGGTACTTTTGTACCCTGTTAATGCAACTTACCCCACTTTCACATTAGTCCCTGCGATGGGGGCAAGTCCCATGCTGTGCGACTTTCTCCTCGAAAACCATAATGTTAACGTTCACTTGGACTTGTCCCCCCGTCCCCGCTAAACTAGTCGGGTCCTGGGACAAAAATTTGGAGGGGAGAGTGACTTTACGGCATAATCAATAGTGTCCAGCTGTATTCATCAAATGTGCGCATGCGCGATGTCTGATTTTAAGTGGCAGAGCTCACCCCAAGCGCTGATTGCCCCAGCAGCTAGGGGACAGTCGAGATAGCAGTGTGGATGGTCAGTCATAAAAAAGATCCCTCGTGACTGTCCCCTTAAATGTGGGGTCTCATGTGAACATGGGGAAAAAAAGATATTTTTTGTTGTTGTCATGAATACCTTATCATCACTTCTTTGTCTGGTTTTTGTGTAGAGTTTGAAACTGTTCTCAAGCAACAATTTAAAAACCAGAATGTGCCCCCAACAACTTAAAGCTGTTGAACCCACATCACACTCGAACAACCTTTTTGTAACATATTCAAATAACTTTTACAAATTTAGACCTCAATGTATGTGATACACCCTCAAAGTGGACTAGCCTGAGTAGATTAAGATTCTGTGTACCAAACCGCAGAACTGTTATATTGGAGGACATGGAAACAATCTGAATATGCAACTGCCATAGGTATGAATCACACAACATTGTAGTCACTTTATTTCATATTCTGTTCCATAGATTTAATCATACATGTGTTTTTGTTTTTGTTTTCTTCTTCTGATGAAGTGTAAATATAGATTAGCCCATTGAAGACGAGTCCAGGGAATACTCAGGCAGTTGTCTATTTGAGAAATGGTTGTCATAGCACAATCAGCCCATCCTCAATGAGTTAAACAAACCTGAGAGAAAAACATCATATAACATTGTATTAAGCTCATTACAAATGTAATGTATTGTTATTATTACCTCCGCCAAGGGAGGAGGTTATGTTTTCGTTACCATTGGTTTGTGTGTTTGTTAGTTAGTTTGTCCGTGTTCAAAATAACTCAAAAATTAGTTAACGGATTGGGATGAAACTTGCAGGAAAGGTTGAGAATGACACAAGTAACAAACGATTCACTTTTGGTAGTGATCTGAGAATTTTGGGGGAATTTATGAAGGATTTTTGGTATTTTGGCAAGTGGGGTCAATGAACTTGGGAGTTCAGGCTTTGCGTATTTGAGGTTTGCATGCGCGCACTAAAGTGCATGCTCTAGTTTCTGCTAGGGCGAGGCGCACCATGCAGCTGAGGGTTTATGACGTAACAAAGGCTTCTGTGTATATTGGGAAATCGGGTGACTTTCAGCACACAATGCTATAAGTACGTATGGGTGAAAATCACTGATATCTCTATGGGAGAACAAGATCAGTGATGGAAATGAACTGCATGCTTGGTGGAGGTCTGCACTCTCAGATTGCTTCTCTAATTATTATATAACTTTGTGTGCCTCTGCTCACAGGTCCGTGGTGGTATGTACAGTCTTCTTGGTGCACTCTGCCGGAGTATGCCCTCTCTCCTCACATCCTACCTACCCAAGCTGTCCCCGGCTCTCCTGGGCAGCGTAGATGAGACGGAACCAGCCACCGTGGCTCCCCTGTGGGAGGCTGTACTCCATCTCATCACTAGCCAGGAGGTGAGGGGTGATCTTATTACACCCTGGGTCTACCAGTGTACCTACCACCACTGGGAACATTATTATTATAACAGCGTTATTCTGCACATCAATAAGAAGTCCTCCATGTAAAAATTAGTTTGGGTGAATAGAAGCAGAAAAATTGGAGGAACTTTCAAACTTTCAACAGCAAACTTTCACCATCCTGTTTAGGTTTCGTTTTTCTGACTCTATTCACCAAACTTATTTTTAGGGTGGATGTTTAACTTTCAACCTGTTGAAGACTAGTTCCAAGTATACTCGGGCAGGTGTCTATGGGAAACCTTTTTTTATAGCAAAATCAGTCCTCAATGGGTTAACTTTGCCATTGCCATTACAGATATGTGAATATACATTGTCGTGGATATTTTGAGCTGATGGAATTGAGAAAGTTTAACAGTGTACCCCTTTCTTTAAAACTGAGATGAAAGAAACTGTTCAGATGCACATTATGTGTTGATGGATCAAACTTATCGGAATGTTTATAAGCAAGATTTGTAATCAGATTTAGATACAAAAAAGAGAGAAGAGTATTTTTGTCTCAAATTCTCAGTGCTTGTAAAGTTCGAAATAGTTAACAGCCTGTTGGTCTGAAATTTTGTGCCAGGGATCTCTTGTGCTGGTACACATGTAGGATCATATGAACTTATCTTGGCTGTCTCAAACTTTCAGTGTAATATCTCTTGGTCCTGTTTTGTTTTCCTACCTGGTTTCAAGGACTGTTGGAAGTATGTCAATATTAGGAAAGCCTTCCTACCAAAGCTGTGGTCCGTCTTGCGGCGTGGTGGGGACGGCAGTGCAGCTACTATCTTCCCTAATCTCTTGCCCCTCCTCAGCCACCTTCCTGCGGAGGTCAAAGGTGACGGAGTCGCATTCTACCGCGAGTTCTTCAACAACTTTCGCGAAGGGTGGGTATCCAATACAAATCATAGCCATTACAAATGAATGTACACTTGTAGTTGATGTCACGTAATGAGCAATCTATTTCAAATGTACAGGTGAAAGATCCCACCTACCAGCAGTACATACTCTAGATCATAACAACAAACCTAAAATGTGATAGTTATTAAAGTTGAACAGTGTTGTCCAAGCAGATATTATTATACTCTGAACTGCTGATTCTGATATGTGCTTCTTTTGTCTGTTCTGTTACAGGTGCAGCTGTAAAAGCGTTATCCAGAGCAGCAGTGAGAACGCAGCGGTGCTGAGAGCTTTCATGGAGTGTGTCAGATACTGCCTGGCACAGAGTGTGAACGCAGAGGACACTGACACAGCGATTCAGTCACATCTTATAGATGAACAGGTCTGTATGGATGTTACTAGTCACTTGAGAATTACAGTGATTTCAAGCAAAGGCAGAGACTCACTGTTATGCTGTTTCTTTCATTCTTTCTTTTTTTTTTTTTACTGGTGTGTATATTTTCTGCACTGGAAGATGAAGAGCGTATCTGTTGCAGCTCAGATCTTGTTCAGTTGACATTGATTGAAAAGTAGATCTTTCTTCTCTTCCTCTTGCTTTCCAGTACATCATAAAATTGTATGCATGATTATTTTTATATGCCATGGGGTAATTTTTGTTGTCTTTGTCAACGTAGCTTAAGCACTTACAAGGACAATACAGTGGCGTATTGTACCTGAAATGTTCTAATCCATGTGTGTGGATGCATGTTTTTGTTTGTTTGTTTGTTTTTGTGCTGAGGACGTAATGTTTTTGTCTTTCAGCTCATGCCAATGTTAAGATCATCCCTCAGCCAAGAGGCCAAGGCGTGGAGTGTGGTGACCATTTATCAGCAAGTGGCTGCCCTCCTGAACTACCTGCACAAGCAGCAGGCCAGGTCTGAAACAGGGTCACCAGCCAGGGTTCTAGAGTCCCTATGGTCAAGCATCTCTGAGATGTGTGTTGGAGAGGTCTCGTCGACTGAAGGTAGCTCAGAGGTTGCACTGAATAATATCAGTCTCCTTGTTGCCATTTTGAAGGTGAGAAGAATTGCCTTTTACCAATACTTTGTGCAGTGCAATGGTAGTCCTGTGAGACCTTCCAAAATATGTTGTCAAAATATTGATGCTAGCTTTATTCATCTACTTATTGATTTACGCCGACCCTTGAGAAGCGAGTCGTTTTTGTACTCTTTACATTTTTTCTGGAGGAAAAAATTTGTTGTGTTGCAAAGTAAAGTGTGAATTCACCCTGAGATGCACTTGTTTGAAAGAGGACCTCAATTCACACCTTTGTTGAAATTATAAGAATATGAGAAAAAATGCAAGGAAGCTGTATGTACACGTACCTTCAGTGGTTTATGCACTCACAAAGCCAATCCAACAAAGCCCCAAATGGTTGTTGTTATGGCCATATGCTGAAAGTATCTACACAAACACATTAGCATTTCAACTCAGATAAATATCAGCAGAAATATGTTACACTGGGCTTGATTCATTAGCACAGCCTCAGCACTGTTTCAAGTTACTGTTAATGTGGCATTATACATCTATTGTTAATTTATGATGTGGGTGTATGTGTGTATTTTTTTTTTTTTTTTTGAGGGGGGGGGGAGGGAGGTGTTGTTTGTTTTGGTTTAGAGCTGAAAACATTGAAGCAACAGAAAATCTCAGTAATGCATTTGGGTGATTTCAGGTTTGGTGTTAGTGCTGGTGCTAGTGTCGAGATAGCACTATCACTAGCACTGTCACCAAACTTGAAATCACCCAATGTTTCATTACATGTATGTTTTCATTAGACCACCAAGATCTCTGCAGTGAAATGGTATTGCTCTAACTATCATGATCATTTTTCTTCTTACTTCAGGATCCAGAGAGTTCAGATATCCAGGAGATGGTAGGGGGCGGAAGGAGGAAGCAAAGAACGAAAATAAGATTCGCTGAGGATAAGCCCGAAGACGACAAAGAAGCTGCGGAAGCAAAACCTGAAGGTATCAAGTGGCATTCTGGCGTGCCCTTAGACATACGACCATTGTTAGCAATGAATGGAGATTGTCCCTATTATTGCTACCAAGTACAGTCGGTGGCATGTCTGCCTATCAATCAAATGGCTATAGGATTTGAGTTTCAGTGAGTCTAGCTGAGCAATGTTGCATGTTGCAGTCCCCTTTGGGAAGAGGCAAAAACACTGTGTCCCTTGAATGAGACAATAAATGAATGTCCCGTACGTGAGAGAGTCAAAACTCACGCACGTTAAAAAAAAATCCTACTTCACTTCCTTACAAAGAGGAGGGTGTCAACCCAGTCAAGTGGTCCACCTACCCACCCGCTCTAGGAAATGGGCAAATGATGCCGTCCCCTCATGGTTTGCACCAGGAGACTAGCAGTAGTCATTGTGCCATACAAAGAAGAAGATTACTACCATCACACAAAATGCCAGTGACACTCATTATGCACAAAAGATGCTCATGAGAATGATAGTTAAGATTTTGGTCATCTATCTGCTGGTGGTTGTCTATATGTGATATTTTGAAATATTTGGTCAATGTCAAGAATGAGATATCAAGATCGACAAATTTCTTTTTCGTGGTTTGTGCATGATTCATTCACATGCGGTTATTGATGGAAGTAAAGACAACATCAGCTTTACCCTAGAATCAGACTTTTAAAGTTGATAGATTCTAGGGAAGTTCTGTTTCTATGCAATAAAATCAAAACATTGTGTCTTAAAAAAGAAAAACAAAAATTGAAGAGGATGTGCCAGGCCTGGAAGAATGTCTCTCTGATATGTTTGGCTGTAGTGAGAGTTGTTTTTTTCTGAAATCTGTTTTACAGGACACCTCAAAATAGGTGATCTAGCTGTTTACTATTATTAAAATAAATATTCATTCATATCATGTGCTTACTAGATCAAAACATTTAACATCATTCTTGGACAAAAAAAAAAGAAGAAAGAACAGGAAACATTTCTAATAGAAGTTTGTTGTCAACTTGCTATAATGATCATAATGTTCAAAGACAATCTTAGGTGCCCAATGTATTTCTCTAGTTCTAGATTTCCTGTGTTTTCATTGGCGACTGGTGCTACAGTGCACTTACATCACAACAAATACTGTTGAAATGCAATTTTGTTACAATGAAGCAAAATTCAGGTCCCAAAATGATCATCTTTATGTATCATATAGCCTTTTGTTTGGCTGCAGCAAAATTTTTTGTCTAACAAAAGAGAACTACCTGTCCCAAAGACTCTGTTATAATGGGAGTTGCCTGTGTTTTAATTTTTAGTTTTTGCTTTCAATGTCACAGAAGTTTTGCCCGAGACGAAGAAAGAATTTTTGGTGCAGCACCCCCAGCTGTCTTCTCTAGTCTCTAGACTCATCCAGCTGTCTCTCCAGAAGGCCAAGGAGGACACCTCACTAACTCACCTCCTCTTCCTCGCCCAACTTGTGAAGACTTTTACCAGCCCAACCACGATTCAAACCTTGCTCAGTGCGGCCGGTGTGAACACACCCCAATCTGAACGTAGAGATGACTGCAGTGCTCCCTCCAGCCTTCAGGATGGCGTTCAAACTGACCATGCAAACGCGTTGAAGCAAGAAGGGAAATCAGAGATCGATGGCAAGGGTGTGGAAGAAGGGGGGAGAAGTGATGATGGAAATAGAACTAGTGGCAGTGTTCACACTCCAGACACGGACATCGAAGAGATCACACTGGAGGAGGAAGACGATGACACGCTTCCAGTGAGATGCCTTTACTCACTGTTGTTGCCATGGCTACTGGAGACTGAGAGCGTAAAGGAAGGAGTCGGGAGGAAGGAGAGGATGCGGCAAATAGCGGCCATCTTGGACATGATAATCTCCGTCACGATGATGTGTCTGAGTGAGAACAGGCTCCTAGTACTGGATGCTGTCAGCCTCAAGGCAAAGTCTGTGGAGCTTCTGCATCTCATTATCATCAAGGTATTTCTTTAATCCTTTTTGTGGTTTGACTGCCAATTAACAAAAATAAAGAAATAATTTGGAAAGCAATGCAATTATGGTTCAAAAAAAGACTCCACAAGTGATTAAACTCATTAGCTGCAGTGTGGTTAGGGCTGATGTGAAGCAGTTGCTAATTTTTTATTCCTCTGCTTTTTTTTCTTCTCAATTTTGTTTAATGTCAGCAAGATGCATGGATTATTTGTTTGTTGTTTTGAATGAACTACTTCTGTGATTAGGACATGTTGTATTTCAGTTGAAAGAGAAAGCATACCAGTCATAGCCTGAACAGTCAAGCATGAGCTGTCTTTTATTTTCAGATTTTGTACCCTAGGGCCCCCAAGTTATGCAGAGTTGGGGAGGGGACTTGGGGAGGGGATGGGGGGGAAGGGCACTTGTCCACTTAATTACCACACAACTCCTCGTTAGCACAGGCCCTGGGTCAGATGAATGATATGGTTGTTACAAAGGAATTACTGAGTTTGAAGCATTGTAGTTGTGATGATTTGTTACCACATTTCACAGATGAGGGAGAGATCAGAGCTGGCCCCGACCGTCGATGCTTGGCTTCGCATGGATGTCTTTATGGACAAGCTGCTGTCCATCCAGGGAGAGCTGTGTAGACACACCCTGGAGGGATCTCATGAGCCCAGTGATGTGGGCTGGAAACTCATCTCCCTTGCCCTGTCTTCGGGGCAGGATAGTGGTAAGCACAGACTTGCCAAGTTAGGCCCTGATTTGGCAGGAGGCTCTGCTAAAAATAAATATGATATGGGATTAAGCCCTGACAGAAAAATGAAAAAAAAAAGCACAAAAGCCCTTCCCGACCTGGGAGTTATTATTGCTTATTAACTCTTTATGTGGCGTGTTCGCATGCCTGACTCGATCAATGGCTTGCCAACCTTGCATATTTTGCATGGACGCACACCATACACAAACCAATCGTCAAGTTGTAACATGTCACAGTGTATCAAAAGCGTCATAGCCCTAGCTAATATTTGCATCACAGCAGGGCTCACAATTTTCTGTACAACTTTGCTGTACTGTATTTCAAGCATAGACACTTCTATAAAAAGTTGCATGCCTTTGAAAAGAGAGTGTTTTCCAAAAGCGCTTATGCGTCAATGGTCTCAGAATATTATGGCACATAAAGAGCTCAGATGCATGTTATGTACAAATATCTCCCTGCTGGTTTTTGGAATCTTCCTGATTTGGATTTACTTTTATGATGCTATAAAGATGTCTTGTCATACTTAGTTGTGATGAGATGAAATGATAAAACTATTCCAGGATTGGTGGAGCTCCTGTGTATACATACCTAAAGAAGGTTTTGTTTTTGTTTTTTTTTCTGAATACAGCCTCTAAATTCTAACCTGGAATCTCATGTTTCACTTCCATTTGTATCACCCTCCACACACAGAGCCCATGATTGGAACGACTTCAGCAGAGCTCCTCCTGGTAGGCTTTTACCGAGCCCTGACCAGGCCGGATGTTGTCACCACGGCAATGCAGTGCATCAGCTTCATCTGTGACATCACCTCCAACTTCTTCTCAGCTGTCCAGGTAACCCACTTGGCATATAGTCATCCTTTTTTAAAGGAAAGAAAAACAAAACAACCCATAAGTCCTCAATTCTTGTTATTTCAGAAAAAAGAGAGTTCTCTGTTAAGATTGTTCATACACAAGATTGTGATGTACAATGTACATGTATGTTGTATGCAGTGCAGCAATTATTACGAATTGTAAAGCTGTGTTTGAATTTCTCAACACATGCCTTGTACCACTGCATGAATGATGAAATATACTGTATTATGTTCATTGCAAAATGCATATTGGCAGTGGCCACACGCAGTGGCGGATCCAGGGGGGAGCGCACCGAGCGTGCACCCCCTTTATTTTTTTGCTAAAACAAAAGAAATAAAAAGAAAAATGGGGGGGTGAGTGCGCCCCCCTTTAATTTTGTAAAGGCGCCCCCTCTTTACGGAATTTCTGGATTTGCCCCTGACACGGTAACTTCTTGGTACAATTAATTTTTTTTTTCTACATTAAAGGTTTGTATGGCACAAAAGGGAGTGTCTCAGTAGCATACAAACGGCCAGGAATGAAGGGTGATGACATTTTTACTGCCACGTTACAACATTACGTTATTCATTTTTCCTTTTTGTGTGTCATGCCTTACAGGGTTGCGTGTGTCTACCATCCTCTGTGGATCTTCTCTTGGCTCTCTTTCAGCTGGAATGCAAAGATGGAAACAATCTATCAGGCAAGTACCTACAAAAAAGAGTTCAAGGTAGATGTGTATTTCATTGCCAGACCAGCTAGAACATGAGTCTGATAAGATGGAGTAAAATCTTAATAAACAAAAGAGTGGAAATTTGATGAAAATTGGATAAGATTTTAGGGAGTTATGACATTGTGGAGTTGAATTTCATTAAATATTCTTAAAGAGTCGATATGAGTGAGTTGATGATGTCATCACCTCACAAGTTGTCAGATAGTATGTACAGAGAATCTTCAATATGTCCATTCTTCTGTATTCAAATGCAATAATGCCTCGGTCTCAAATCCTCATGTATTTGACTGATCATTAATTTGAAGTTTTTCAGCCAGAAATAACATGTTTTACCCTTATATTGCCCCAAAAATTGTCTTTTTTTGTCAACTTTTTGAAATGATAGATAAAAAATTGTGAGGTGATGACTTTGTCAGCCCACTTTTTTGCATATTCATATCAATTGTTTGAGAACTGTGCCGGGAAAATTAGCAAAACTTCACAATTTCATAACTTTCACTGAAATCTCTTGACCATTTAAAGGTAGGCTGATTATAAGCAAAAGAGTAAAAATATAGCTACAGCTGTATGTGAATGTTTCTTAGAAGACCCGCCCACTATCCAAATTTCGTCCAATTGCAGAAGGTCTGAGGGAGAAGGTTCACATGACGTGGGTCCAGGGCGTGCAGACCCTGGTGAGACAGACTGGTGGCCTGCTCACAGACAAGGGGCTGCTGGTCAAAGCTACCCACTGGATGAAGCTAGCACTGCATGGGGAAGATGTGAACATACACCAGTACGTATTGGTCTCTGCAGGAGGGTTCTCCTTAGCCCTCTCTAGATCTGACCCGCCTTAAAGTGATCGTATAGTTTTGGTTGAGACCTAATTTCAGGTTTCTAACATTTTTTGGTGAGATGATGAGAAACCTCTTATAAAATATGAAAGAGCATGTAATTCTATGAGGAATTCAATGTTTGTTTGATGAAAATTGGTTTTGAAATGGCTGAGATATCCAAAAAAGAGCGATTCTAATAAAGTGTGGGGACCCACACTTTATTACGATCACTTTGTTTTACTTTGTTTTTGGATGTTTCAGTCAGTCCAAGCCCGATTTTCATCAAATAAATATTTTAAATTCCTCTTAAAATGGTATGCTCTGTACTATGAATACGGTAAGTGTTTTCTTGGTATCTCGCAAAAAGTTAAAGGCCCAATTCTCATCTCCACCAATACTGTACCATCCCTTTAACCCACTGAAGACGAGTCCGGAGTATACTAGGGCAGGTGTCTATGGGAAATGTGTGTTGTCGCAAAATCTGTTTGTCCTCTATGGGATAACCCGTTGAGGATGGGCTGATTTTGCTAAAACATGCATTTCCTATAGACACCTGCCCCAGTTTACCTTGGACTTGTCTTCAACGGGTTAATAGGGGATTCTATGCCTTTATCAAGCCTTGTATGGTTGATCAGAAGAATTTCATATTGAATTTGAACTTATTCTACAATCTTCATGTAACCAGGAGAAATCAAATTCTTCTCTCAAAATAGTTTGTTTAATTTTGAAAGCATTGGTGTCTGCCAGTGGCCTTGAGGAAAATTAGTTTTAGTGACCTTTTTATCTGTTACAATTTGAAATCACTTTTAAATGTATATTTAGTTATAGTATATAAGATATATATAAGTTATATTTATTTATACATATAGTGTCGGTAGATGGGAGAAAGAGAGAGAGAAAAAAAGAGAGTCTTGTAAAATAAATCAACTGCTCTTCTAATACTACCAGAAATAATGGTGGTTCAGATAAACATTTTTTATGGTAAATTTATCTTCTCTATACTCTTTTGTGACAGATCGCAGCACTTTGGCGTGATGGCTGGGTCATTCTTTGCAGCGATCATCAGTGGGTTGCCAGGCAACAGGGACGGTTCCCAAAACATCCTTGGGGAACTCCTAACTTCCCTGCTCCCTTCTCCCGAAGAGTGGACTTCCCGCAGGAAAAGTTTGCCTAATCAGGTCATTCTCATTTGGATGACAGCTCTTTTGACATTACCACTGTCAATATTCCTATGTCTGTTAAAGTAGTCTTGAATATGTATATACATAGTCATATATTTTTTTTTATGTGCCACATGTCTGCATGAATATTATAGTGTGTTTGAAGATACCCTGCAAGACATGGGGAAAAAAACCCCCCAAAGTCACTGTGTTATGATGAATTCTCTTCTAAGATAAATCACTTTTATTGTGCAGCTTTTATTGTCACATTAATGAGACAGCATTAAATTAGCAACTCCATCTGCTAGATGTGGACTCGTGTGGGATAGCATTTTTTCACCTACATGAGAAATACCACAAAGTGATCAAGATTTCCCCTCCATGCCATTTATCACTATGTTCAAAGTCATGTAATATGGATGATATTAATACCAGCTCTGTTTGGGAGGAAAGGTTTGGCCTTCTGTGTAGCGTACCACCATGGTTTAGACCCAAGAGCAGTGAGAACATGATCGAGTGTAGAAGGTAGTAATCTGTTCACTGTCCGAGTAGAATTTCTACAAATGGCTAAGCTTAAATCCACACAGTTTCATGTGATACTGTAAACTTTTACTCTTTACAAAGTAACACTACAGATGATTTTTAGGCTGTGGCATACATTCTATTCAACTGCCATCCCTGAGGGAATTGCTATGGATTAAATGTTGGATTCTCACCTCTCACAAACTATTTAATGTATTTGTGCATTTCACTATTTCATTCTATCCTGAATGGGATAATTTGTCAGGTGAGTTGCCTGTTCATACTCTTAGCAATGAGGCAATATCCACTGTCATATACCACTGTGCCTCAGTTACCACCACACTTCTCTTGTAACATAATCCATCCTCATCATGTTTTCCTGGTTTTGCAGTGGATTGCTCCAGCAGCTATTGGCCAGTGGATGACCTTCTGCGACATATCGCCCTTGACCACTGCCGACACCACCATGGCTCCCAAAGCGCTGAATCTGGCCGTGTTCATCAGCACCATGATCAGCCGACTTGATGAGAGAGACACGTCAGTCCAGGAGATGACTCAAGAACAAACGGAAAAGGAGGAGGAGGAGGATGAAACTGAGGATGCTGCTGTTGCTATGGCAGCCACTGTGTTGCCATGGGAATGCAGAGCATTTAAGATGGCTGTGATTGAAGTGATGTACGTGAAAGAATGGTGCTTAGCCACCATGAGTAGACAGGATGGAGCCACAGAGGTGAGATACTGAAACAAACAGTTGCATATGAACAGTAACTCGTTGAAGGCAAGTACTGAGATGTCTATGGGACATGTGTGTTATAGTAAAATCAGCTTGCCCTCATTGGCCCGAATTCACGAAGGTGGTACAAATGAAACCATGGTCTAAACCAAAGACGCTTAACTAATAAGACACGAAAGTGCGCGCTAATCCTGTACAAAACAAATTGACAGCGCGCGGACCTCAAGCGTATTACGCACATCACCTGAGACGCGCTGTCTTGACACTTGATAAACAACAGCAGCGGCTTCGGGGACAGCGCGTCTCAGGTGATGTGTGTCTTTGCCTGAGACGCGCTGTCTTTGAAGATGTTGTTGTTGTTTATCAAGCGTTTTGATTGTGAGATCATGTTGCTGCCAAATTTTTACCTCCACGAAATAATCCTTATTACTCTAAAATCTCGTTCTTCAAAATTATCCAGTTAATCGAAAAAAAGCTACGACTATAATTTTTAAATCTTTTTAAGATGATAAGAATACCACTACCTTTGGAAATGAATGATGTTTCTAGGTGTACTGAGTTTGTACTTAGCTCCCTTTTGTATCGTCATGTAGGGTAGCCATTTTGTGTCTATTTTTATCGCGCGCCTTCGTATCTTGTTATCTACTATCTTTGGTCTAAACCATGAACAAAAACCATGGAGCGCCAAGTGTCGCATGGAAAATTTCGTTACAAAATCAGTCATTTCGTCGGTGAAATGGTTATTTTGTAACGAAATGACAACACTTTGTAACTAAATGAACATTTCGTCCAAGAAATGATAATTTCATTATCGAAACGGTCATTTTGTCAACGAAAATGACCAATCTTGTAACAAAATATTCCGTGCAACACTTGGCGCTCCATGGTTTTTGTCCATGGTTTAAACCATGGTTTCATTTGTACCACCTTCGTGAATTCAGGCCATTGGGTTTAAAAGGACTCAAATAATGGGAAGTTTCTACTCCACCAAATGAAACACTAACAAAGAGTGAAATATCATAGTAAAAATGATACAGCATCATACTTTGAAAAAGAAGAAGATGTGTTTGTCAAATGGTTAACAGGCTCTGAATATATTCAAAACAAAATAAGATTTATCCGCATGCTTTAATTTTTTTCTCTCATGAATCCAGCAAGACCTATTTTTCTTTTATCTTTTTTCATTGTGACACCCACTAGACAATTTTTGTGTTTGATATATTATATTCTCCCCCTTTCCAAATTGCTAAGGCCCAACCTTTGATGTGTATAGTATACAGTATGTAACAGAAATGTGGTTAAGTTTATTTGTTTTGTTTCTTTAGGTCATTGTTCTGTAAATGTGTGATTCATGTTGCTACAAATGTACAAATGTATTGTCATTTTATTTTGTGTATATACAGGGTGCCATGGTAAAGCAGGTAGCAAACTGAATGTGCCTACCCTGTATTTTTTAAAAAGAAAAAATGAATAAAGATAGATGTAAGATAACAATATTTGTAATTATTTCTGCTGGGGTTCTTTGTGTTTGTTTATTCCCTTTCTTTTTGTCTATCTATCTTCTACAGACTGCAGACACATTGTACACTCCTGTCATACAGCCTCCCCAGTACTGTGCTTTGTCAGTGCCAGTCTTGAGTGAGGCACTAGAAAACATCTGGCCTCTCCTAGATCTGCCCCAGTGGGATGAGCTGTACACTGTCATCCGAGACAGGTAAGCCAGCTGGGCAATGCCACAGAGGTTACAAAATACTAGCAGGTTCTGGAGTCCTTACTGGCAATATGCCCTGTGAAATTGCTCTGCGAGTGTGTGTAGCAAGTCCGCCATTACTAAAAGGGGGTAAGAGTGATTGTGCCCTTCTTATAGTAATGGTGGCAGATGCCCTTCTTATAGTAATGGTGGCAGGTGCTCTTCTCTAACTTGCAGCCAGCTAAGGAGTGCGAACTTGCAGTGTGCCCTGTTCTGTGAGCGTGCGGAGCACTGACCTGCGGAGAGAAGTCCGCCATTACTAAGAAGGGCATGGCTATGTCTACTTGTGATCACAGACATTTCACATGCTATAGTCTGCCCACTATAGATAGTTAGCATCTTAAAAATGGAAATTTTTGAACGAGTTAATCTTATTTGCTTGGCCGGGTAAGATTGATTTCTTGTGTTTTTTATTCCACAGAATCAAAACTCAAGCCAGTACTGACAATGAATGGTGAAATTTGATAATCGAATAATACAGCACTCAACCAAAGAAATGTGGTTTCTAGGAATGGGTGGGTTAGTTGATATTTATACATATCCATTTGTCATCTTCATGTAAACCCATTGAGGACGGTTTGATTTTGCTACAACATGCATTTTCCATAGACACTTACCTGAGTATACTCGGGGCCTTTCCTCAACTGGTTAAGAGATTTATATGCTAGGGTGACTTCATCTGTAAATCAACTTTTCCTGTTGTAAGTATGAAAAGTACTCCTTATTTTGTTCCCCTCTCATAATGAAGAAGAGTAAATGATTTGAATAAAACAGTATCTGGTTGGTTAATTTTTCCATTTATTAACTTTCTTTTGATAGTTAGCGCATAACTCTCCAAACTTTGATATGAAGGAATGTTTTTGATGCAATTCCATGTCATAATGCATCTCATTCAACAAGCAAAGTTTGACATTTTGTGAAATTGAGCCGCAACATTGTTAAACAGTCTTTTATTTGATATATTTGTGTTGTTGAAAATACAATTTGCCCCCTGTCGATGTGACTAGATCTGTGACAGACGGTCTGCTGTGGTCCCGAGCTCTTCAGCAGGTGGTGCAGAGTAACGCTAGGTACCGAGATGACACGAGCAGACTGAACGTTTGGTCTCTACCCGCTGGAGCCGAGAGGTAATGACCCAATAGTTAGTTATCACTGCCCAAACATCCACAGCCTTGCAATGCACAGTAGACAGCTGTCTGTGGTGGAGGCCTTATAACAAGGTGCATTCTAGAGGTGTGTTTGAACGCTCTCTTAACGTAAACCAAAAAGTGCAAAAATACACCAGATGGTGGACTGAACTTACCTGAAAGAAGAAGAAGTACCGTACCAAACCTGTGCTGGAGGAGTGCTCAAACGCTCCAGAAGTGTACCGTACCGTACTGTACAGAGCCAAAAGTAGACCATTTCCCAATGTGCTCCCAAAGGGTACCAAAAGTGTACCAAAAGTTCGCATGTGAAGAATGTGTGTAACATGCACATACGTCATAATGCAAAAAGTTTATTCTCTTTGTTCTGGACATCTGTAAGCACTTTAAGCCTGTCAGATGAATACAATAAACCTGTTGCTACAAAATGCATGACCCCCTCTGAAAATAACTCAGGAGGTACGCTTTCTCAACAGAGCGCTCAAACGCTTCAAATCTGGCACAGTATGGCATGGTTTGCTTTGGTGTTGTTTTGCTTTGGTTTGCTTTTGAGCGCTCAAACACACCCTAAATTTTTCTCTGCCCGGGTTGAACAGACACTGAATGCCATGGCTTCAGTTGCGGGTCCCTTCAACAGATGCTGTGAGTGATTATGGGTTGATTTTCTATGCTTGAATGAGTCTGAATTGTAGTATCCACAAACCACAGAGTGAGATATTAAACTCTTATCACCATCAACTCCACCTCTTTCTGGTCTTCTCTCTTACCCTTCATCACTCCCACGGTATTTAAGATGTTTTGCGCTATCTAACCACCACCTTGCCCAGTGAGGTGGTATAGACATCATAAACCACTGCATTAATAGAGCTAACCACAACACATTATGGCCTCATTCCAATACATTTGAAACAGTGAGTAACTGTTTATACATATGACTCCTGACACTGTAACCCAGGGTAAGATTATTCCTTGGGTTATGGCGTTGTGTAATGGCACATAGTGCTACCATGGCTGCCAAATTTTAACACCATGGCTGCCAAATTTTAGCACCATGGCTGCCAAATTTTAGCAATTGGCAATAATACTCTCAATGCCAATTCATCAGTTTTTTTTTTACTGATATTTCTGGAGTTTCTGTGTAGTCCCAAAGGAGTATATCCATGTTGGGTCTTCATCAAGCATGCTCCATATCCAGTATCCCTTTTCACCTATTTCACTGAGGTCAGTGGTCATGATTACCACACTGTATAGTGCCACTGTTCTTGTTGCAGGTCTCTGCATCCTGTACAACCCAATAAATGACTCCCCAAACAGCAGCAGTAACGATGAAAGAGCTTCTCCACAATCACAAGGACCTCACTGAACTGCAGTACAACTCTATGTACAAGTTCACTGGAATGAAGTGATAAGAATGAGATAAACAAAATGATTAAAAAGTAATCACAATTGGACTTGAATGACAAAGATTTGCTCACATACTGTGACCAAGTAGTAATTTTGGTCGCAACCACAATTTTCTGGGGTGATGGTGTCATCAACTTGCATCTCTCCCTTTTGGTTTGTGCTCCAAAATATGATAAAGATCCAGTTTTTGGTATGCTATAAAGCTGCTACATCTGTTCTTCAGTAAGAGTCATTATGAGGTTATTTGAACACAGCAGAAATTTGATGCAAATTAAGTGGGTGGTGTATTTTTTGATTTCGTGTCAGAAGAAAAAGGTTAATTAATGATCTGTATATAGGTCGATTGGATAGTTTTGGTCCTCTGAAAAAGATTATTTAATCAAGGAGAGACTACAATGATTTGTAGAATAGCATGCCGTGGAAATAGAATCATGAACATGTTGTATGGTATATGATAAGTGTTATGATGCACTGGTAGGTGCGATGTATGTAAAAAAGGTGCAATTTTCATCTCCTCCAATTTCTTGCCATGCCTTGGCAATCTAGGCACAATCATACTCATTTTATCACAGCTTATATGTACGTGTTATATTTGTGCTTGTTCTGTTGTGTCTATGTTTCTAGATTTGTGTCTTTATGTTTCCCAGCACTCGAAACTGTGTTGTTCTGTAAAACACGATATTTTCACGGCATGAAATTTTCGCGAATGGAGCTGATGGCCTTTTTCTCATCATGTAATTTTTGCGAGTTGCCTCTAACATTCAATGCATATTGACCGATTCGGGTTCGTTGAGGGCAGCAGTCATTTTACGGCACAGGGCGCAGCCATAGTGGGTGTATCAGCCGACCCCCCCTGCTCTCCCCCACCCCGGGGCAACATGTTTACACGCACTTGTAACAAAGGTTCGCGCACTAAGCAAGCATTCGCGCACTCAGTACGAGACGCCTATTGGCTAAAGCAGTTTTTCATTCTGCGCGCGTGCTAATGTAGGGAGAGGGGTGGGGGAGTGCGGAGGGGGGGTCGGCTGATACACCCACTATGGCTGCGCCCATGCCAAAAATACACATAGCGCGTCACAGAATCGGTCAATAGTGAAGAAAAGAACTTTCACTTGCATTTTGATATTGCGAATCTTGACTCTTGCAAAATTCATGAAGTTAACATAATTGAATATTCCTCATTTTACAGTAAATGTCTTAGGCAAGATTCAGATGACTCCATTGCAAATTTTGATGCATGCACTCCAGAAACCAATACCAAATGACAGCATTTTCCATGTTGATGTATCAGTTGACAATAAGGAAGTACACATATAGTGTACTGTGTAAGCATACCATTCTGAAGAACTATATATGCAAAGAAAGCCAAAGAAAATGTTTATCTACAGTGTATTTCAATTGTAGTATTAAAAATACAGTCAAACCTGTCTTAGGAGCCACCTGTCTATAGCAGCCACCTGTCTATAGCGGCCACCTGCTGCATACGACCACCAAAAACAATTCCCTCCGAGATAAAAAGCATGTTAAAGACCTGTCTACAGTGGTCACCTGTCTATAACAGCCACTTATTTGTCTCTGTTGGGTGGCTGCAATTGACAGGTTTGACTGTACTTGCTGAACTTTTTTCAGCGTTCGTGCCGGTATCTCTTGCCCATTTTTATGCATTTCATCGTCAGAGATATGGCTGTCAGATCATGAATCAATTTGCATTCCAGACTTTTAAGCTCAATGGTAATGACCAAATAAGTGCATAAAGCAGTAGAGTAGGTTACTTGATGCATAGTTATCCACAATATTGAAATACTTAAGTCTTTACAGTGCTGTAATCTTGCCACATCTATTCTTCTGCAATATTTTACGGGAACTGTGCTATACATGTATGTTGGCTTCTTTCATAATGGTGCAATTAGAAGTATTACAAACTGAAAGCCTGTAATCCAGCCAGATCTCTCTTTTTGGAGAATCAAACTGTTAGTTGTGTATGATATGCATGAATATATTGCACACACTCTTGTGTATCTGTGTGACTGTCAATATTGTCCTTCCTGTAATACTTTTCAAGTGTTCTAGCTTAGCTAAATTTTGGGCTCAAGTGAGCTGTTAAAGTCATCTTAATCTGTTGAGCATCATACATCACCCATAAACTTTTCAATTTGTCATTTTTTTTTTTCTGTAAAAGCCGTAGCCTGAATTAAACGAAAGTGGGCATAAAACATTCTGACGGGTAGGGGATACTAAATTGCTGCAATCATTTGAATGGCCCTCATTGACGCCCAGGGATGGGGCCCAAAACAGCCGTAAAACTTGGGGAATTCAGAGATCTTCTTTTCTCGATCCAGAAGTAGCACAATGCACTAGGTCATGTGGTGTCTACGTAGGTACAGGAAGATACATTTGGTTCTGATTTGGACCTTGGACCAGTGATACTTCAGGGCTGAAACACTAAGTTTCAATTCCCATAATGCAGCATGTCGACACAGTAAAGCAGATAAATTCTATTGTCAGGAGAAATGTTATTTTAAGGTCTCTGAAGAGGTAATTGCAATTCATTGAAAGACCATCACACAGTGCTACAGGGAATGTCCATCAAAGTTGAATTAAATTTGCCGCTCATACTGCCTTAGGTGTTCCTGGTGATAACATTAGAAATCTGTGCAGTGCTGGATAAAGTAAGAATTTCCATATTCCAAAACATATTTCCAAATGTACAATAAAATGTGCGCACCCTCCCCATGCAATGTTGTTCAAAAGTAAACTTCATACCATCAGTCTTTTATCTCTTAGAACAAATTGCATCTATCATCTTTCATGTTATTGACCCTATACCATACATGTTGTCATGGATGTTCATATTGTGTCTCCTTGTGATATAATTGTCTGTGTTATCGCTGCTTTCCTCTGTAATGTCCTCTCTTAAACCCTGTTTGTGTACTGTTTTTGATGTATCATTCTTTGGAATTAACCCCAGAAACGCCAGCAAACCTACATTTATAACTACATTGAAATAATTGTACAACTCTCCTAGATGTCTTTTCATGTGCTTGTCTTTGATGTTGTCTTCTGTATGTTTCGTATTGTGTATGTTGCTCATATCAGATTGTTGAAATAAACAAAATTGAGTACAATTCATGATATTTGTGCTGTCAGTATGACTAGTACACGTCTAAGTTTTTTATGATAATTTTTTCCCCATTATCATCATCGCTGTTGTTTTGTTAATACTTTTTGTTGTCCTAATTTATAGCAGGATGATGATATGCACATTGCTCTAGTTTATTTGACCATGTACAAAGCTTGGAGATAATCTTAGCTTGGCATTCCGTCAGTGTGTAGAGTATGGAAGTGATGATGTCACAGTCTTTTATTATAGCTTGGGTTGGAACTAGGACCCCGTTTACAGTGAGTGAAAAGGCCGGGCTCAAACGCACAAAAGGCTACATGCAGTACCAAAATCGGCCGCGCATTTGGCCAAGCTCTGGAGGTAGTCTCTGCCACGGCCAAGCCCGGCCTTTTCTCACTGTAAACGCAAACTGGGTCAAATGCGGTACCAAATTTAGTCTGGCTTCCACACCCTCTGCCCGTACTATTTCGCTATTCAGGATATTAGCGCCCTCAATGTCGAAAACTAGTATAGTTTAAGGTGGGTTTGTCCTGCAGAGGCCTTTGCCTTTGGCAAAGGCGGCGATTTCATCATGGGGTGGCGACTTCTTAGCCGCGGAGTCCAGCTGGCAAAGGATCTGGAAACCAGACTATACCGGTGCCCAGTGTTTGTTTACAAGCAGAGCGCCACTACGACAAAATATTGAAAGGTTTGAATTAGAAGCCCGGGGAAAGAGCCCGGCACTGTAAACGGACAGAATTGCAGGGCTCGGCCCCGCAATTGAGGCCGGGCTCGGCCGCGGCTTTTCCGCGGCTCGGCCCAGCCCCGCACTGTAACCGGGGTCTAGGTGTGCACATACACATGCGGAGCTGATGAGGATGTGTAGAACCAGTTTCCATGGCAAGGAATGGCTATGACATCACACGTTGGTACTCTATGGATGCCCGCTCACAGACATCAGTCATCTTTTGTCCTACATACTTTTCCTTATTTTTGTTTTTTTCCCACCACTCAAAAGTATCTTTTCAAGTTCATGCATGGCTCTGATCGAAGAATACGCCAAATGAGAACACTCGCAAAACATTGCTACCAGTATTACATGTATGTTGTAAACTAAGACACTGTGCAAGTAAGGAGAAATGACTGGCTAAAAATATTATGTGCCTTGTATGAAAAGCCATTGTTACTGCCTTCTGATACTTCTAATTCTTTTTTTTTTAAACTTTCATACCATGTTATCACTTGTTTGTTTGTTGGTTTGTTTTCTTTCTCTCTGTTTTCTTTCTACATGATATCAGCTTAATGTTTTAGTTTGTCAGGGGTGCTTGTTTAGGGCTTCTTACAAGATATAGGTCTTTCTTTTCTTTCTTTTTTTATTCAGCTCACATGATTTAGTTTTGCAATTCAGTATATCATGTAGTGGAATATCAATTATGTCATTTGCATTATTGTGTTTTCATGGAATGCACCCTACGAGCATGCATGGCTTCTATAGCATTCTTCCCAATTTTCAGCATTTTCACATACTTGAGAAATGATTTTTTTTTAATCTTTATTTTTAATTGCATCATTATGAATTACTTTTATTGTGTATTCTAATGATACATGTATTATCTGCAGAGTTTCATATTTTTGTGATCTTGTTAGAGATGGAAAAATGAATGTATGCATGAATGAATGAATGAATGATTTTGTTGGAGATGGAAACATGAATGTATGAATGTATGAATGAATGAATGAATGAATGAATGAATGAATGAATGAATGAATGAATGAATGAATGAATGAATGAATGAATGAATGAATGAATGAATGAATGAATGAATGAATGAATGAATGAATGGAGTGAGTGAGTGAATGAATGAATGAATAAGTGAATGAATGAATGAATGAATGAATGAATGAGTTTGTTGGAGATGGAAACATGAATGTATGCATGAATGAATGAATGAATGGAGTGAGTGAGTGATTGAGTGAGTGAATGAATGAATGAATGAATGAATGAATGCATGAATGAATACGTGAAGGGAAGAAGGAAGGAAGGAATGAATAATTGAATGAGCAAACAATCAAATCTGCACAGATGTCTGCTTGGCGAGTTTTCATCTCATCAGAGTTTTCTCCTTGTGTTGATTGCCAGGATGTGGTTTGAGATCAGCAGCATTCAAATGATGCAGACCGTGGAAGGACTGGTGTCACATCTCAGTGAAAGCAAATGCCTGGAACTGGCTGAGATACACACTGCCATGCTGGTATCAGCTGACGGAGAAATGATCACCAGTATATGTGGTGAGTGTTGCTTTGTATTCATTGCGCGGATTAGCACCATTGGTAAGTTTAAGAAAACAAAGAAACAAAACCAATAACTTATCAACGAAATAAAAAAGATGCAGGATAATGGTGATAGTGATGGTCACCAAAAGATTTTTCTGCATACTGTAAAGCAGGATATATTTGTGGCATGAAATTTTTGGGAATTGGAGGCAACAGCTTTTTCGAGGCATGAAATTTTCACGAATTGCCACTGGAATTCAATGCATATAATGTAGGCAAGAACTTTCTCATTCATTTTAATTTTGTGAATCTCTGCTCTTGCAAAATTTGTGAAATTAAATTGCCGACAAACATTTCTTTACAGAATTCCACTTTTAAAGACTAGCTGGTATACGGTATGTTGAAGTTATTTATAGCCTCGGCATTAATTTTCATAAACTGTTTTTCGAAGTCAAAACTGAAGAAAACCACAAATGTTGTTGCTTTTTCCATTTTCCACATCTCTATGTGCTGATCTCTTTGCTTTATGTGGGGAGTACCCTTCAAATATATCTCATCATGATATTAATGTCTTGAGATCTGTAGACTGGCATTTTATGAAGACAGGTTATATGGATTGATTGATTCTATGGCAATCATAGGCATGAAGGCCTGGAGGCCTCTTTCCCCAAAGTCCCCGAAGTTTGATATGTCATTCTTAGATGTTACTGTTATATGCGGAATATTTCACAAGGTTTTTATTTTCGTGAATTTTGCAAGTCGGGTGCTATTTGGAAAATTATAAACACGCGAAAATATTAACTCTTCCCTACATGTGTGGCGTGCACGCATGTATTTCTCTTTTCAGGACTCTACTCCACAATCAAGATTTCAGCCACTTGCAAAATTGTCGGGAAGTCCTGATTTGTGAAATATTAGACTCGCTAATTATATAGCATACACAGTAGTCTGCAAGAATGCATGCAGAATGAACTTGCCATACATGGGTGATCTGGAGACCTGCTGGATCTCTTATTTCTGTTGGGTTTTCTTTTTTCTTTTTTTATTTACTAGTCATACAGAGGTAGAAATGTAATTACATTACCCTTTAATATACAGTCCTCTTAGTTTTCACTGTGATTTTCCTAGCCCAACTTTGTCACAGTGGAGGAATTTTTCTTTGCATCAGTGGGTTTGCCAGTATTCATATTTTCCATGAACAATGAATTACAGAGTATTTTATAGGCTGGCATGTCCTCAGTGCAATCCTGTACCTGGCCCCATCCAGGGTTAAGGCCACACCCATGCTCTACATCCCCCCCCAAAAAAAAAAGGATTGAGGCCATTATGTGAATTTGCTCTGACCAGTCAAACTGCTAGCATTGAATTTCCTAAACAGGAACTCAATCAATCAAACAAGCAAACAAGTAATCAAGCAAGCAAACGTGTTAAACCTCGCTAGAGTCAACAGTTTGTGTTAGTTGTGGCACTTATTTTTCTGTGTTGTTATGATGAAATTCTTTGTGTAAGTTGACATTTCCACAACGACAAGCCACGTACCTGTATGTTGACATGATTTCTTCAAATATTGTTTGTTAATTGCTTTGCACATGTTTACAGGTGTTTTTGTGTTAGTACAATGATGAAGGACAACAGAAGGGCAAATGTCATAGTTGATGTAGTTCAATTCTCCTTGCCATTGCGTGACACCCAAAAAAAAAAAAAAAAAATGTCACGTGTGCCCGAATACTGGAAATATGATGTCTGTGTTGTTTGTTGCTTTGTTGGTGTGTGCATGTGTGTCATGTTCCTTGATATATGTGGTCAGCCGTTTCTGACTTTTCCAAAGCCTGTCAAACTAGGATGTGCGAGTTGGGGGGAATCTGACAAGTTCCTTTTCTGCTTTTGTCTCTTAACAGTGATGATAGACAGCTTTAGATCTGTGACGAAATTTAGGCAAAAAATGGTGTTCTGCACATGCGCGAGACAGCTTTTTCCAATGTCCAACCCACAGGAGGAGGCGTCGCCTTATAGCATTTATGTTGTAGATCTAAAGCTCGCTAATGATGATCTGTAATAAGTATTGTGTTTATGACTAGGGAGAGATTATGTCTTGTTGTAACTCTAGTTTTCATGTGGAAACAGAAACGCATCAGTTTAACAATTGTTGTGACCAAGGTATTTGAATAGCAGGCTTTCAAGTGGCCCTACTTTTCCTACTTTTTCCTACTTTTTACTGCTGTCACTACTTTTCCTACTTTTTTGCTCAAAATCCTACTTTTTCCTACTTTTTTGGTGAAAAACCCAGCAAAAAAAAAAAAAATGTGCAAGGCTACTTGAATAGTTGATACTGTAAAACGAGGAACTTTTGCATGCATTTTAATTTCGCGAACTTCGCGAGCGCCAAAATACGCGAAATTAAAATGCACGCAAAAGCTTTTGTCTTCACTACATGTATTGAATGCCAGTAGCAATTCGTGAAAATTTCATGCCACGAAAAAGGCTGTCGGCTCCAATTCGCGAAAATTTCATGCCACGAATATATCATGTTTTACAGTATTCAGAAATGATGAGTAGACTCTAGTTGCAGATTCTTACTGGTGGGGAGAGCCTCTTCAGCATGAAAGAGGGATAACACAAACCAATCAACCACAAGACTGCTGCCAGCCTCAGCTTTTGCTCCTGTGCAGATGTGATTGATCCCACTGATATTGCAGCCTAGGACATGGAGCAGTGCTCATCCAGCTCTCATCATTGCTCAAAATTACCAGGCTCTCCAAAGGAGCAAAAGTGAGGCTGAGGCAGCAGGGTTGTGAGTACAAATTAAGATTTACATGTAGCAGTGGCGTATCGGGGGGGGGGGGGGGGCAAGGGGGGCACGTGCCCCGGTCGCCACTCCTTGGGGGCAAAAAACGAAAAAAACGAAAAAAAGAAGAAGAAGAAAAAAAAAACGAAAGAAGAAAAGAAGAGGAAGAAGCAGGAAAAAAAAAAAAAAACCTCGCCCGGACGGGGTGGGGGGGGGGGGGAAAGGGGGAGGGGCAGAAAACCAAATCAAACAAGATAAAAACAAAACATGATGACGCGGACAAATAACAATGTTTGTTATTTGTTTTCGGCTCGCTCGCTGCGCTCGCTCGCCAAAATTTAACCAAAAAAAAAGATAAGAACAAAACGTGATGATGACGCAGAAATATACAAATTTTGGCTCACTCGCGCATACTAATTTAGAGTATTTCTCAAGTCCTCAGTTTGTTGGTATGAATCGTTATCAATCAGACCGTCACTATATCTTGATTAGAATTGTAAGATTTAATAATAAAAAAAGAAAAAAAAGACATGTTTGTAAGCTGAAATACAAACATTTTCGGCTTGCTCGCTGCGCTCGCTTGCCAGAATTTATCCAAAAAAAAAGATAAGAACAAAACGTGATGATGACGCATAAATATACAAATTTCCGCTCACTCGCGCATACTAATTGAGAGTATTTTTTTCAAGTCCTTAGTTTGTTGGTATGAATCGTTATCTATAAGGCCGTCACTATATCTTTATTAGAATTGTAAGATTTAATAAGCAAAAAGTGACAAGAATCCCATGTTTTGTCAGTTGAAATACAAAAATTTTCGGCTCCCTCGCTGCGCTCGCTTGCCTAAATTTATCAAAAAAAGATAAGAACAAAACGTGATGATGACGCAGAAATATACAAATTTCTGCTCACTCACGCATACTAATTGAGAGTATTTTTTTTTCAAGTCCTTAGTTTGTTGGTATAAATCGTTATCTATAAGGCCGTCACTATATCTTGATTAGAATTGTAAGATTTAATAAGCAAAAAAATGACAAGAATCCAATGTTTTGTCAGCAGGCACGTGCCCCGGTCGCCACTCCTTGGGGGCGCAAAAAACGAAAAAAACGAAAAAAAGAAGAAGAAGAAGAAAAAACGAAAGAAGAAAAGAAGAGGAAGAAGCAGGAAAAAAAAAAAAAAACCTCGCCCGGACGGGGTGGGGGGGGGGGGGGGAAAGGGGGAGGGGCAGAAAACCAAATCAAACAAGATAAAAACAAAACATGATGACGCGGACAAATAACAATGTTTGTTGTGTTGTTGTGTGTGAAATACAAACATTTTCGGCTCGCTCGCTGCGCTCGCTCGCCAAAATTTAACCAAAAAAAAAGATAAGAACAAAACGTGATGATGACGCAGAAATATACAAATTTTGGCTCATTCGCGCATACTAATTTAGAGTATTTCTCAAGTCCTCAGTTTGTTGGTATGAATCGTTATCAATCAGACCGTCACTATATCTTGATTAGAATTGTAAGATTTAATAATAAAAAAAGAAAAAAAAGACATGTTTGTAAGCTGAAATACAAACATTTTCGGCTTGCTCGCTGCGCTCGCTTGCCAGAATTTATCCAAAAAAAAAGATAAGAACAAAACGTGATGATGACGCATAAATATACAAATTTCCGCTCACTCGCGCATACTAATTGAGAGTATTTTTTTCAAGTCCTTAGTTTGTTGGTATGAATCGTTATCTATAAGGCCGTCACTATATCTTTATTAGAATTGTAAGATTTAATAAGCAAAAAATGACAAGAATCCCATGTTTTGTCAGTTGAAATACAAAAATTTTCGGCTCCCTCGCTGCGCTCGCTTGCCTAAATTTATCAAAAAAAGATAAGAACAAAACGTGATGATGACGCAGAAATATACAAATTTCTGCTCACTCACGCATACTAATTGAGAGTATTTTTTTTTCAAGTCCTTAGTTTGTTGGTATAAATCGTTATCTATAAGGCCGTCACTATATCTTGATTAGAATTGTAAGATTTAATAAGCAAAAAAATGACAAGAATCCAATGTTTTGTCAGCAGGCACGTGCCCCGGTCGCCACTCCTTGGGGGCGCAAAAAACGAAAAAAACGAAAAAAAGAAGAAGAAGAAGAAAAAAACGAAAGAAGAAAAGAAGAGGAAGAAGCAGGAAAAAAGAAAAAAACCTCGCCCGGACGGGGTGGGGGGGGGGGGGGGGGGGGGAAAGGGGGAGGGGCAGAAAACCAAATCAAACAAGATAAAAATAAAACATGATGACGCGGACAAATAACAATGTTTGTTGTGTTGTTGTGTGTGAAATACAAACATTTTCGGCTCGCTCGCTGCGCTCGCTCGCCAAAATTTAACCAAAAAAAAAGATAAGAACAAAACGTGATGATGACGCAGAAATATACAAATTTTGGCTCATTCGCGCATACTAATTTAGAGTATTTCTCAAGTCCTCAGTTTGTTGGTATGAATCGTTATCAATCAGACCGTCACTATATCTTGATTAGAATTGTAAGATTTAATAATAAAAAAAGAAAAAAAAGACATGTTTGTAAGCTGAAATACAAACATTTTCGGCTTGCTCGCTGCGCTCGCTTGCCAGAATTTATCCAAAAAAAAAGATAAGAACAAAACGTGATGATGACGCATAAATATACAAATTTCCGCTCACTCGCGCATACTAATTGAGAGTATTTTTTTCAAGTCCTTAGTTTGTTGGTATGAATCGTTATCTATAAGGCCGTCACTATATCTTTATTAGAATTGTAAGATTTAATAAGCAAAAAATGACAAGAATCCCATGTTTTGTCAGTTGAAATACAAAAATTTTCGGCTCCCTCGCTGCGCTCGCTTGCCTAAATTTATCAAAAAAAGATAAGAACAAAACGTGATGATGACGCAGAAATATACAAATTTCTGCTCACTCACGCATACTAATTGAGAGTATTTTTTTTTCAAGTCCTTAGTTTGTTGGTATAAATCGTTATCTATAAGGCCGTCACTATATCTTGATTAGAATTGTAAGATTTAATAAGCAAAAAAATGACAAGAATCCAATGTTTTGTCAGCTGAAATACAAAATTTTTCGGCTCGCTCGCTGCGCTCACTCGCCAAAATTTAGCAAAACAAAAAAAGAACAAAACGTGATGACGCAGAAATATACAAATTTCGCTTCACTCGCGCATACTAATTGAGAGCATTTTTTTCAAGTCCTTAGTTTGTTGGTATAAATCGTTATCTATAAGGCCGTCACTATATCTTGATTGGAATTGTAAGATTTAATAAGCAAAAAATGACAAGAATTCCATGTTTTGTAAGCTGAAATACAAAAATGTTCGGCTCGCTCGCTGCGCTCGCTCGCTGCGCTCGCTCGCCAATATTCATCAAAATTTATTTCATTTAAATCACCCTTAAAAGACCCCTTTTAGGTGCTTGAAAAAGCATATCATGTGGACTTTTTTTTAAAAGTCCCTACCGGGATGGGGTTGGGGTTGAACACACAGAATTTAGGGGCGCAATTTTCGCATTTGCCCCGGGTGCCGTTTTCCCCAGATATGCCACTGATCAAGAGTTCTGGTGAGTATCAACGAAAACTACTCCAAAAAGCCTGCACATGTCCTGATTTATTCCTACTTTTTTTTTCTTTAATGCCCTACTTTTTCCCTCTCATGTCCTACTTTTTCCTACTTTTTCACATTACCTTGCTTGAAAGCCTGGAATAGAATCTTAACATGGCTGATCATATATATGTCCCGGCTGGTCAATATTATTTACATATGAGAATCGTGGCTCAACATGCTTTTCTGTTTATTCCAATGGTCTCCTTCACAGATGAAAGAAAAAAAAGTAAAAAATATCATTAAACTTCCAACATCAGCAATCCATGTCATATCATCTTACAACTGCGCATGTGTTCACCAACAATTAAAAGTGACTGAAAACACCTTCAATTTTGTGTAAGCGTGTGTAACACTTTGACATCCCGTAGACTTTGTTACACGTGGGTCGACATTACCGTCGGTCGACAGATTTTCTCCTGAATGTCAACTTATGCAAGTTGTATGGTAAAATTGTTTGAAGTTAGCTGGTATTAAGGTTCTAGGACAATTACCCCCTTGACAATTACCCCACACCCTTCCCCTGATGACTCCACCCCAAGTCCTAACCCAAATTCTAACCCTAAACCTAACCCTAACCTTTACTCTAACCCTATCACTAACCAGTATGTAGCTGGGGAGGGGGGTGGGGGAGGTACTTTTTTAATTGTTTTTTTTTTTGGGGGGGGGGGCTAATTGTCCTGATGCAGCTATTAAATCAAGGATTTCATCCGTTTTTAGTGTCACAGTGCTACTGAACTCATATTCCTCTCTCTCTCCCCCAGGTGCAGTGGGTAACATGGCGATCCTCTTGAGGTGCGTCTCCCGTCTTTCCTCCCAGGCCAAGGCTGACCTTCTTCTCAGTGCCTTGAGGCAGTTCCAGCTGTGGAGAGAGAAGTCCAACCCGGTCTTCATCTTCAGCGAGTGAGTGATGGTTATGGTTTAGAGCTATCCCCATCCACCTCTCCCCACTTTTCTCTTGGCCATGAGGTCAAAGGTCTATTGTCAAAGTTCAAGTGAAACTTGGTTCAAAGAATATGATCAACTCATTACTGGGTTGCACCATTAAATTTTGTGTCATGTCAATTTCTTGCCAATCATGTGAAGCCGATGACTCAAGATGTAAAGCTAGTATCTCGCCAACGGAGACGTCTCCGCAACGTCTCCAACTTATCAGTCGCAGCAGTCGCGGAGACGTCTCCAACATAAAAATGGCTTGCGGTCTCACCAAGGAGACGTCTCTGAGACGAGTTATGGCAGGTGTCTAAAAATTTCAAATATGATGGAGCTGTTTGCAGGATCACCTGACTTGATCTAGGCAGGATGTCAGCACGCAGATGGTCACTTGGTATCTAAAGTAGGTCAAACTGTGTCAAATAGAGTCGCGGAGACGTCTCCATGGCCTCTCACCAGTTTTTCTGGTCTCCAGAGACGTCTCTTGAGACGTCTCTGAGACATCGCGGAGACGTCACGGAGACGTCTCAGCAGTCGCAGATATGATTAGTCTCCGAGACGTCTCCGCAACTGATGGAGACGTCTCGGAGACGTCGCTGAGACTTCGCGAAAAATCGAACATGTTTAAATTTCTTGCGACTCCTCAGAGACTCTGCAATTTTCAGGAAACGTCTCAGAGACGTCGCTGAGACGTCTCTGCAACTAGCAAAATCTGGAGTTACGAACTAGTCGCGAACTAGTTTCAAGCCTGGTGAGATACCCCCTTAATGTAGACCCACTCGGCCGTCAGATGGTAAAACGGTCTAACTCGAAAATTTGACTTTTTGAGGTAAATTCACTTTCCGGGACATGTGAGGGTGCTCTTTCCAATGGTGCTATCGAGAAAATCCCATCATGTCTTGTTTTAGAGATAATTTCCGCTATCTTGGTACTTTTTTGTATTTTTCCTTCAGATTTGATGGTAAAACAGTCTATCTTTGAGTTATCCCATTGTCGGTAATATCGTTTGGAGGTAAAACGAGCTATCTTTTACATAAACCATATAACCTTCTTAACTGAGATTTTTTAAATCATCGCTGTCAGATGGTAAAATGGTCTATCTTTGAGTTAGACCAGTTTACACTGTGTTTGTGGTCTATCTAGAAGATAGACCATTTTACCATCTTATGATGTGTAGCGGGAGTGGCGGGAGTGTATACATGTGGTGTGGTTAAACAGTCTATCTGCACAAAAATCTCATTTATTTTATAATTAAAACCCCAAATAAGCACAAAATTCTTCAGTTATCAGTGTTTAATATGTTTCTTCTTGTCCCATTGCTAAAAATGCATTATACCCATCTCCTAAAAAAGCTCAAACCTCTAAACTTTAAAGTCATTTTTCTTAGAACAGCAATTTTCGAGATAGACCGTTTTATCATCTGACGGCCGCACTGGAAGAATTATGCAATATACCGGAGGCATACCAGGCAACGTTTCTATTTCAAAAATTTTAGGACTCTGTGGTTATGATTTTATAAGTGAAATTATTCCCGCACTGAAATGGTTTTTAAAATACGCAATCTGGAGGTTACGATGTAAACTCAGAAGTCTCCCTCCCCATGCGTGATGCCAAGACCAATTTTGTATTGGCTTTTACTGTATGTCCCTAATGTGTATGTACAGTAAGACCAGAAGCATTCACAGCTGAGACTTGCAAGAATTGGAGCCTATGGCCTTTTTTGTGGTATGAAATTTTTGTAAATTGCCTCTGACATTGAATGCATTCTGACAAAACCTTTTGCGTATATTTTGCTTTTGCGAATCCTGGCTTCTTGCAAAATTCACAAAAGTTTTATGCACGTGAAAATTTCATGTTTTACAGTATTAAGTACTTCATTTCCTCTTCTTGTAGTATCCTGGTTTGAATGTCTGTATTCTATTTAAATTTCTTGTAGATCATCATGCTCTTCTCTCTTTTCTGTGAAAAAAAAATCAAAAGCGAATCATACAGCCCTTGCCCGGGTCTCTCCCTAACTTCTTGAATATATCGTATGGTTGAATTTTATAGGGAAGAGTTGGTGGGGGCCCCCTCAGAATTGCTCTGTGCCAACATCAAGATGGTGCAGTTGCTGACACACCTTGTTGAGGAGATCCCTGAGAGACTGGAATCACACAACTGGGATTTTATCCTGTGCTCGCTCATGTCTTGGATTCAGGTTAGTGTCACACCAGTCTATTGTCGGTGCCTGGAGAAGGGTAATGAACTTTGGGCACCATGTATAGCTGTATCAGGATGAATCTTACATCCTGAGGCTGGGTGATCATGTGAAATGATAAATGTGAATCATATGAAGTGAGCAATCTATTGTATCATCATAGTAATCATTTGTTACAGACACATTGTTAGGTGTGAGTAGGTTCGTATACTATGGCTGAATTATAAGGGAATTATTGAATTCAGATATTGCAGAGACTTCAACCCCAAGCACCTTCTGATCTGGAGATTCTCCTGCCTTAAACCCCTAGCAAACGGGAGACTCCTACCTTCCTTGCGACCGGGGTCCAGCTCTGATAATTAGGGTTCTTGATGCTCTCTCATGCTACCTGAGGCTTATTTTTCAACGTACGAAGACCAAAAGTAAGAAATCATTTCAAGCAGGAGAAACAGAGCCAGGGCAAGAGGAATTAAATCTCAAGCGAGAGAACGGGAGATTTTGCAAAAATGGGTTTTCGGCGGGAGATCTCCCGTCGAAAGCGGGAGAGTTGGAGTCTCTGGATATTGTAGCTATACATCTGACGTCGAAGTGTATGGGTACATGAATAGTCTTATGGGGCCTTCACACCGGCCCTTCGTAGAGTTGCTTAGTGGGATGAACCGACTATACGCACTAGGTCTACATAACAATACACCAGGGAACAAAAAGAGATACATGAGATGTATGCAAATCTCACACTAGAACTTTGAAATTTATACAGAAGTCTGCTTAACACGATGCTACTTTAATGTATACTTACGCAATAGTCTTCAATACTAAAATACTGTACGCCAATGCCGATGCAATAGTACACAACACCAGCAAAAAATCCTTGCAGGCCAGATCCAAGGATTTACCGATACAATTCTTCTTCGCATTCTTGTGATAGCTAGCTTCCTCCAACACGTGAGTACACTGCCTAATACCGGTGTACTCTGTATACTGCACTACAGAACTCCACACAGGCCTGGTGTGAAAGCCCCTTTAGAGACTGGTGTACATTAATATCAATAAACAGAAGTCCACAGGTAGTAACAATCTTCATTTTTTTTTTTTTTCATTTCATATATTTCCACATTAAAAAATATGTCAAATACATCATAAAATTGACAATGGGTGCTGAGGGGGACCAATAGAAGCCAGAAGGCTTGTTTAAAAAGACTTGTCTAATGCTCCAATTACATGAATACATAAATAAGCATATAATAAAACATTCTGTGTGGGTATAATAATAATAATAATAATGGTCATTTAGAGAAAGCATGATTGATAATTATCTCCTTCCAAAAATTTTCTCGCACTCAGGCGTGCTCTGAGAGCACTGGGCTCGTGCCCTCGTCTGTACCAGTGGCGACTCTATATGCCGTGACCTGTGACCTTTTGTCATCGGTGGCCAAGCTCCTCGGCGGGTCACACGGTGCCGCCACTCTGCCGGCCAGTCTCTTGACCGAGTGGACAGAGTTCTTCAGCGATGGGGCGTACAGCGTCTTCTTGCCTTCCTTCATGCAACTCATCGGTCAGTTTTTTCACTTGTCTTTCTTATGCATTATTGTTGATGTTGATTTCAATATATACACATTGTATCAACATTGCTGGCTTGGAAGTAGGCGTGATATCACAGTTTGATATGAATTGTAAACATTGTGAGTATATGTGTATGTGTATGTGCTTGTGTATGTGTATGTGTGTGTGTGTGTGTGTGTGTGTGTGTATGTGTATGTGTATGAGTGTGTGTATGTGTATGTGTGTGTGTGTGCATTTGTGTGTATGTGTACGTGTATGTTTATGTTTATGTGTATGTGTACACGGTACGTATGTGTATGTGTATGTGTTTGTGTTTGTGTCATTCGCTGTAGTCGCATGCCGTGCAAATCCTTTTCTTTCCTTCTTCAACTTGACCATCATTGCCAACAGCCGAAGCATGCAATGGTACTTTAATAGTGAATGTCACATGATAAGCAGTTGACCTATTGGATAACACAAATCTTTTTTGGTGTTGTATATTTGTAGATGTGTCTATTCCCAGCATTACTCACAGTTAGAAATAATCGAACATAGTGTCAAGAACATTCCAAGCTTTTATGGCATCAGGAAGCCCAAGTGTTGCTTGCAGCATTGTCCCAGACTCAGACAAATCTCATCAGTATAAAAGTTTCTTCAGTGAGTGTGTGAAAGATATCCAGGTGTGTGGACATCTGCTCAAGAGCATTTGTAATGAAAGCAAAGAGATTATTATAAAGCAGAGGGGTGAAGATATGAGGTATGAGTTTCTTCAATTTGCCTGCCCTCTGTACCATTACAAACTATGTCACTGCCAGCAACCAGAGATAGCCTGGTGGTAGTGTCGCTGCCCAGAAAGCAGTAGATGACAGGTTTGATTCCCGCTGGTTCCTTTTTTTCCGACATGTTTGTTAAAATGTATATCAGCAGTTGCGATCTTACATATTTCACTTGTACATAGGGCAGACAAACTGAAGAAAATATTTGTAGTATCAGGGGAGCAGCTCTCAGCTTGTTTTGAAAACCACCCTAGTTCAGACTTGCCTGTCAGAACCCTCTTTTTTCAGGGAAAAGCACCCATAGAGACAGAAAAACTTTTAATGATAATGTAATAAGAATGATAATGACGGTGACAGCAGCAAAAAGTCAAACAAAACCAACAAAAAAGATGAGAGTATTAATGGGGCATTCCAGACGATTTTCATGATTTCACATCATGGAGTACATAAATCAACAGCTCTTTATATATTTTATATCTTTATTTGTGGAATTTATTGTGGTCCTTGAGCAGAGAAACCAATACTCTGCAAAACCCAAAACATTACACTGAACAGGGATGATGACAATGGAGCCTCACATAATTCAGAAATGTCGCAATGTATTTACCATTGCAATACCACGTGCTTAACAAGTTCATCTGTGTAGAATCTATGCATGCTTTCTTCTTTTGTGCTGCTTCCTTGAGCCCCAACTCATGCATTCTTATAGTGAGGCTGCCATGTCATCATCCTTGTTCATTGTGATTTGTCAAAAATTCTGAAAACATTCTTATTCCTCATCCTGATCACTATAAATTCTGAAACTCTGTACCCAGTATAACCAAGTTATGGTTGTTCACATGTAAAAGTCTAAAAATCCTGATCCGGAGGTCTCCTTTTACAATATCATTAGTAGTAATGGTAACAACTACAAAAAGAAATCCCACAGTTTATCTCTTTTGTGAAATTTTGTTATACTGGTGTCTGTTACCCCTGCTGCAGACACAACACATTTGGCATCGATCATCCAAGCCACGTCACATTGCCGAGACATCACAGCTTTCACATTTTTGTTTAAAGAGTTACAGGAAAGCAAACTAGTGGGCCTAAGGCACAAGTAGTTGATTGATAGTGTTGATACTGATGCAGAGTTACGCACGGAGGGAGTGTTTTTCCAAAGTGATGACAATTTGTCATACTAAGTGTCTGTTTACTTATGTCTGCAGACAAATAAACTATTGATATCAATCATCTGTGTCTCATTACTTGACCGAGACCTTACACTTCACACATTTCTGTTTGGAGAGTATGAGGCAAGCAAACTAGGTAGGCCTGACCACAAGTAGTTGATGGATTTTGTTGATACTAGTGCAGAGTTATGTTCAAAGGTGTGTGTTTTTCAAAATTAATGGTATTTATGTCATACTATCCATGCGGCCAATGCAACAAATTTGTCTGGAATCTAATCGTGAACTAAAAGATTTTACACAATCCCTGTAATCCCCATTGTGTCACTGTGGCCTTTCCTTTAGAGGTACAGTCAAACCTGTCTTAGCGGCCACCTGTCTTTACAGTGGTCACCTGCTTATAGCCTACACTAAATTACTGTATTATAGACCCTCTATATAGTGGTCACCTGTTTATCATGGCCAGCGACCCCTCATTTTGTATCCCATGGTAAATATCTACCTGCGTATCTAGCAACCACAAAAATTTAGCTGAAGCGTTAAATCATCCATGAATACGTCGGCTTTTACGTTCATTGCGTGAATTCTACCGAGTCCTAGCTCAGTCACAATCACACGTACATGATTGACAAAATTAATGCAGCTCTTCGCTGTGAAAAGCCGTCCTACCACTAACTCGACTAGATATAGGCTCCAGTAATGCCGCCCTGAATAGATGCTACAAAGGCAAAGACAGCTTGTAATAACATCTTGCATAGAATATTACCAAAATGTCAACTAATTAGTGATTAAAATCCCTTTAAATAAGGACAATGGGATACTTGTCTGGGTATTGTTTGTTGCGTACGTCAGCTTTGCACGTTATCGATCCCCTCAAACTCACTTGTGAAGCCCATTCATGCAAAACCAGTACGAACCAGTTCCCTAGCCTGGACATCAATAATTAATTCAAAAATATTTCGTGAATAAATGTAAAGTGTATTTCCATTAATTGAGTAATGCCTTTACAGGTAATTAAATCTTCAGTTAATTATGAATCAAAAGAACAGAAGTACACTCTTGTAGGCTAAACAGAAAATTTAAAATGAAGTATAAAAAAAAAATCACCATTCTGCTCATACAGTATAAACTTGTTTGCTGTTTTTTGTTGTTGTAAGAATAACATGCAGTATTTTATGCTGTTATGCAATGCAAGTGTTGAGATTCAAAATGGCCACAGACCTGTCTATAGTGGCCACCTGTCTATAGTGGCCACTTTTGTAGTTTCCCTTGAATGCCCACCATAGACATGTTTGTCTGTATATTGTTAAGCTTGGGTGGGCTTGCTAGCTTGTAATACATTTAGGACAAGTTTGGATGAAGTACTGAATGCTGGTGGAAAAGCTTGGCAATTATTAACCAGTTGAGGAAGAGTCCTGAGTATTCTCGGGTAGGAGTCTATGGGAAATGTGTGTTGTAGCAAAATCAAACCGTCCTTAATGGGTTCAGTGCCTGGCGCAGGAAGGGTTAAGCAAGACATAATTCTCACATTTCTGTTTGAAGAGTTACAGGTAAAGCAAACTACCGGTAGCAGGCCTGGGCATGAATAGTTTATTGATATTGTTGATACTAATGTAGAGTTATGCGCAAGGGTGTGTGTCTTTCAAATGACGTCGAGAAAAAGCTGCAAAAATACTGTCAGCAAGACATAGGTTTATGGATTAAAAGGGATTAAAGATTGTATTTCATTATACCTTTATTTACAAACATGCGAAGCACATAATTCAGTTCATTGACTGTTCTTCCCCAGGTCTGTGCAGATGAAAATACAAAATAGATATTAACAAAATCATACAGAACAAAACGATTAAGATAAATACAATGATCATATCTAGGGTACACATACAGACATACCTTACAATTGTACAAACATACTATTTTTTTAGGATATTCATAACCAGACAATTACTATACTTTTTCAGTGTTTAAAAGAAAAAGAATAGAAATCAATGAAAAAGACTGAAGGAGAGTGAGAGAAAGAGAGAGAGAGAGAGAGAGAGAGAGCACTAAAGAAAGTACATGAGAAGGAATGACAATAACTATATATACTGCATGCACCAAAGTGTGATCAGCAAGATGTGAGCACGACAGATAACCATAAAAGCTTTGGTATTTTTTTTTCACTCCAATATTTCTGCACCCCAAACATTTAACTGTTTGTGATGTGATGAGCAATTGACCGATCATCTAGCTAGAATCTTTTAAGGTGTTGTAAAAAAAAAATTGTAAGATTGTGAATTCCACCTTAATGCAACAAAGCAGTAATCAATATCATACGTGACCTTTGACCTTCAGAGAGCGTCGAGTCTTGGAAGAGGACCGGTATGGACCTTTCCCCGCTCCTCTACTCGGCGTGCGAGGCGGCATCCCACGCCCCCACTGAGCAGCTCAAGGGTCATCGCCTGGAGGCGCGGCTGGAGCCTGGTAGCTCCAGGCACGTTCCCGATACCATGCACTCACTGGTCAACCACCTGGTGCCACTGCTGGGCCTTCAACTCCGGCCAGTCCAGATGGCCGCCTACTGCATGTTGGAAAGGTCAGAGACCAATGCATGCACTTTTTCGTCAGTGTATCTACATCTATACATTAACCCTTTCAGTGCCGGGGACTTTGGACAGCATGTACAATGCTATTGGGCTTTGTATGCCAGTTAGCACTCAAAGGACACAAATAATCACTTGACATTTCTTTCTTATCTGTGAGCAATCCCATTATCTGTGTTATGGACTGTAATGTTGGTCTTGTACATGTAGGATGTAATGTACTTTTAATGATACTGTTCAATGATTTTGTATCCAATTACATGTATATGTTCACTTGTTATTCGTCTGAATCGCTTTTAGAAAGTAAAATTTTTCATAGCAATGTCGTGGTTTATGGTCTTAATGCAATATGTACAAAAGTGGGCCAGAATTTACAGAGGGCCGTTGAGATTCAGTGTACTGCAAGAAGCATGGCAGACATCTATTGAAACTAAAATCTTTAGAAGGAGGGTCTCTATGAGGTTTTGCAAGAACATTACTCATGCTAAGTGACTTCATATCACTATCAGCCTAAACTTTGCCCACATGTCAGTCTATCCATTTATATATCTATCCATCTGTCTGTCAATCCATTCAATCTATCTCTCTATCTCTCAATCTGTGTGTCTATCTATCTATCTATCTATCTATCTATCTATCTATCTATCTATCTATCTATCTACTTATATCTCTCTATCTCTCCAAGTATATAACTGTCAAAATAAGAATTTTTATTTTTATTTTATTTTTTTTTGAAGCTGAAAGTATCTAAGCTTCTTTGTACTGTACTTTTGTGATCTTAGCAGAGTTATGCCATTAGCTTTTGGTCATACCCAAGTAGGGATATTTATCCACCTTTCTCATCTAGAGTAATGCCAGAGTTTGCCAAGTATGATGAGGAGTTCCTCCAGGTCAGAAACAAGTCTCAGTCTGTCGACGAGGATGAGGCACCATGCATGTGAGTAGACTTTTTTGGAATAGATGTTTTCATTCATTCGTTCATTCGTTCGTTCGTTCGTTCGTTCGTTTGTTTGTTCGTTCATTCATTCATTCATTCATAATATTCATAATGATAAATAACACTTATATAGTGCTTGATACTGACATTTCTTTAATATGGAAATATAATGAATTAAAATACAGCATTATGTACATATATTACAGCAACAATGACAACAAAAATTAGGATTGAGTAAATAGATAAGTTTTAAGCAATGATTTAAACTTATCTACGCTTTTAGCATTTCGAATATAAAGAGGGAGTTTGTTCAAAAGAGATGGAGAAATGACAGAAATGCTCTATTACCATAATGGGTACAGGTGTGGGGACCATGTGATAATTGGAGAGTGGAGGAAGAACGAAGAGAACGGGTTGAAGTGGAGGAGTGGAGAGAAATCAAGTCTTTGAGACAAGATAGTGCAACATTATTACATTCATTCATTATTTCATTCATCCATTCATTCATTTATTTCATTTATTGGTTTTCAAAATGGAGAAATGCTAACAAATACTATGTATATGTTTGGAAAAACATAGTAGCTCAGATTTCCACACATTCTTAGGTTAAGTTGATCCACAAAAGCAGGACACAATTTTCATAATTTGCTGAAGACTAATTACAACAGAAATAATGTACATTATCACAGGAATATGCGTAGGGTGTACATATCCTGTAGTATCTGGGTTGATTTTTAGGGGCAAGTGTTTTGTCTTTCAAAATGGTAAAACGTGTGATCTGCAAAATTTGACAGCATGTACTTTCATGCACTGTGAGCCTCATTGAGCAGAGACTGTAGTCATTATTGCCGAAATTCTGGTTACAGTCAACTTTCCACAATCACACATAGCCCTGATATCCAATGATGGTTCTTATCTTTTTAATATTGGCAGCGAGTACTGCAGATCTTATTCAAACTTCACATGTTTTGATCATTTCAACTCCCCAATCAAAAATTACAAAGTGAAAAATAAACAGTGTATAGAGAAATGCTGGCATTCTATAATTGCAGTAAATGTCATCCTGTATAAATCCTCATCTTTTTTTTTTTTTTAATCTGTGTTTACCTCAGATCTCCACCGACAGGTCTTCAGAAGTTGCTAGAGTCGTCAACAGACTTTTGGGAAGTTTTACTACATGATGCGCCGATTGGTGAATGCACATTGGTGGAGCCAGGCAGTGAGGCGTTTGCTCAAGCCAGGTCCTGCCTGCTGGTGTGGAGACTATACCTGTCTATATTCAGAGCTGCTAGTATGGAAGTGAGTATAAGTGACAAGTGTTCTACATCTCTTTGACAGGCATGGAGAAAGTGTAATTGTTTGATTCTAGGATAGTAGGATAATAAAAGGATTGTTCTGTGTGTGTGTGTGGGGGGGGGGGAGGGACAGGAAACTTACATCACTTTCTTGGTAAGGGCCTACTTTGTAAATTAATGCATTTTGTGTTTACTATATGCACATTTTGTGCATATTGTATCTTCTTTATTTGAAATTGCATCTTTTCTAGCATGTTTGTTATGTCTGTATCATTTTTTTCCTGTACTCCATTTTTCAGTTTGTACACACCAGGGCTGGCTTCTTTTTATTCTCTTCTCATCCCCCCCCCCCCCCCCAATTTTATCCCTTAGTCTTTAGTCTTGCATTTATTTATTTTTTCTGTTTTCAGGTCAAGATTTCTTATGTTAAGATTTCTTATGTTTAGTTTTCTTTTTATTGACAGAGTTACATTGGTGAGATATCAAAATCTGTGAAACTTCCCTATTTAAGATGTTTGCATTTGGAAGTAGTGAATAAAAAAAAAAAGAAGAAAATTAATTGTTTACAAGACAACAGACTTTAACTTTTATCTTGGGCCTCATGTACAGTTGTCTTCAAAAAACAAAGTTGAGGAAAAATTGTTGAGGTCAATGTTTATCTGATCTCATTTTTTGTCAACAGGTCAGAGCTCAGTATTCATCCTACCTCAAAAAGACCAAAGGAATTCATTCCCTGCTTGCCAGTCTCTTTTGCCTGATGCCAGAGAGCCCTACCATAGGTCACGGCAGGTCAACAACCCCCAGCAAAGGGTCACAGGTCACCATGTTTAGTGAGAAACCAGTGCTGAGCCCAAAAGGTATAGCCTATCTTTGTAAATCATCTATCTTATATTTGAACTACAGTGATACAATGCATGGTCTGTGTTAACTTGCAGACAGGCTGATTTTCATTTAAATTTGTTCTGCGATGTTGAGGTACCTCATAGAGAATGTTGATGAAAGGCAATTTGTCAATCAGTTGCAATAAAAACAACTTGGCCCAAGAATCATTAATTTGAATAAATATGCAGTGCTTGCTGCCATTAGGGATTAGAATCATCACTAACTATCAGGCAGAAGTTCAGCAGTCTCTTTGATATGGTGCCTGTTTAGCAACCAGGAGGTCTGAATCTTTGAATCGCACTGACATGTGTATGCCCAATATTTCATATCATGGCTACTACCCAAACACTGAATAGTCAGTGTTTTTTGTCCCCGCCGAACGAGTTCGAGCAGGGGACTATGAAACGGGCTCCGTACGTGTGTGTGTCTGTGCGTGCGTCCGTGCGTGCGTCCGTGTGTGATCAAAATGTTCAATTTGCTACTTCTCTGTCATTTATGAGCCAATTTTGATTCTGTTTGCTTTATATGATAGCACTACATGGGAGCTTTAAAACTTCTACACAGAATTTCAGTCGTGACCTTTGACCTTGACCTTTGACCTATATTGTACATTTTGCTACAAAATGCTACTCCTTCGCCATTTCTAACCCGATTTCGATTCCGTTTGCTTTATGTGATGGCACTAGGTGAGGGCTTCAAAACTTCTACACAGAATTTTGACCTTTGACTTCTTTGACCTTTGACCTTGATTTTTTACCTGTATTGCACATTTTGTTACAAAATGCTACTTCCGGCGGGGACATATATTACGCACCGCGTAATTTCTACTTTTCCTTGTTTATGTTGATTTGGGGCAATTTGTTAATCACTCCTAAAGAAAACTGTATATTAACACAGCTCATATATTATTTTATAATGTTTTATTTATATTCAGTCAGTTTGGCGTTTGCACCGAGTTTGATATGATTTTAGTGGAGAAAAGAGAGCTCATTGGGAAGAATAAATTTGTGCCCTTTTATCTTTGATGAAGAATGTTCTTTGTATCATTCAATCATCACATGACCCAAGTGCCCTCTGGGGTTTTCTGAGGGGAATGTCACAGTGCGTTCTGATGCCATTTTCTGCTCTTCTCTCGACAGGCGCACCGCTGAAGTCTGTGGATGAAGTTCAGCATCTTGCCTGCTCAGTTTACTACAGCATCTTGAAGAATGTGCCAGCCATCGCCCGCATGTGGTGGAACCAACAGGACAGGAGACTAGCCCCATATGTGGATAAGTACGTTGGTTTCAGATATAAGACACATAAATTTTAATACAAGCATTGCAGTCAATACCCTTGTTTATATAGACTCTGTTCTTGTGTGCTGTGGTTTGCGTGAAGTATTTTGGCATGTTCTATATATGCTATGTACTGTTGCCAATTGGTGACATGACATTTGCTCCTGTGACAATTGCTCCAGTCTTATTTTCTCCAAGGACTTATGGTTAGGGTTGTGGTAGGGTTGTAGGTTTAGTTTGATGTGAGGATTTGGATTAGGCTTAGGGTTATGTTTGTGGGTAGAATCTATGCTTGGCTTACTGTGCAGATATTTCATGGGAGTAATTGAAGAGTTTTATCGCAAAATGAGGTAAGTGCCATTTTTAAACTTGTCAAAGTAAGTTCATCATCAGATAGAGCGAAATCAAACCTTTTCAGTAATACCTCACTTGTGACATAACAAGGTATATTCTAGAGGTTATGATTAAAAATATCCTGTATTTTGCTATCATTTTCTCTGTTTTTTAGCAGCTTTAATCACAAATATCTCAACTTAACAAGAATGGAGTTAGCTCGTTTTGTGATAAAACTCTTCAATTGTCACAAGAGCCTCCATAAATGTAATGGAACTTGCCTGTTTTGACTTAACTCTTTGTTTTTGCTCTTTTGCCCCCAATTAGGTTCACCACCAAGTATGTCAGTCCTCTGCTTTGCGCCGAGGAGATCCAGAGTGTCCAGGAGAGCTCCCTGGAGGCAGAGAATCTGGTGGTCAAGGCCCGACTGGCCACCCGTGAGGTAGTGGCCACCTACTCTATGCAGGACCTTGTCATTGAGATGATGGTCACCCTGCCCACCAACCACCCGCTGGGCCCCATCGAGGTCGACAACCGCAAGAAGGTTGCCGTGGGCACCTCCCAGTGGCGTCAGTGGACCCTGATGCTGACCATGTTCCTGACGCACCAGGTGAGACAAATGGATGGGGCACCTTGGTTTTAGACATCTTGATTTGGTTCCATGGCATTTGCTCCTGCTAGAGTTGCTCCCTTGAAGTATTTGCATGCCACACCTAACACGCATTTTACCCTCAAACATAACCCTAATTCTAATCCTCATGTCAAACTAAGCCTACAACCCTGTTACAACCCTAATTCCTTTGAGAAAATAATACCAGAGCAATTGTCACAGGAGCAAATGTCATGTCACCCTTTTTTTTAGGCACCATGGTGGGGGGGATTTTCTTTGATGTGTAGCACCTTGATTTTGGCACCCTCATGTTGGGAATCTTGATTCAGGGTACCATGGTGTTGAAACATCTTGATTTTAACACCTTGATTTGGGCACGCCAATCTAATGCACCTTGATCTAGGATGCCTCAACGAAGACCACCTTGAGTTTAAATAGGGTGCCGTGAAAGGGGCACCTTCCTTCACCACAGAAGGTTTTTTTACCCATGTAGGGCCTACAGGAATTTGTGGCCTTTGACCTTTCAAGCTTTCTTTCACTGTTGTTATAATACAATGTTTTTGTTGTATTTATATGGTGTTTAACAATTTGATATGAGTATTCAGACTACTACGCCAGTCAGAAATAATTTTGACCAGTGTCCTGAAACTAAGGAACTGTTGTGTCTCAGTGGTTTAGCCTACAGACCATCAATCATGAGGTCCCTGGTTCAAATCCCCTGGCTCCAGCAGTTGTGCCCTCTGCAAGGCACTTTGTCCTCATTTTCCAGCCTCTCTAAGGGGACTAAAAGCTGTTGGTCCCATCGTGCTTGGAAACATTCACTGCTTTCTTATGGGCCACATTAAACAGGATCATAATCCAAACCCATTCAAGAAATGCACATACTAATTATTTCAGCAGTAGGAGCTAATTAACCCTGTTTGTATTGCGGACTCTGGACAGTGTGAACAGTGCTTGGGGGATTTACTGCCAATCGTCATTCATACCAGACAAAGGGCTAACTCCTTCTGTACCAGGGACTTTGGACAGTGTGTATAATGCTATGGGGGTTTACTGAGCCAGTCAGTACTCAAAGCATACAAAGGGTGAAGAAATATTGAAGGGATGATTTACTATATATGTATATGATGTACTGAATATTTCGCGAGGTTTTTATTTTTGTGAATTTCTCGAGTCAGGTGCTATTTGCGAAATTAAAGACACGCAAAAATATTGACTCTGATCCCGATGTGAATGTGACGTATGCGTGTACACTTCTCCATTCAGTACAGACTCCATGATCGCGAATTTAACACTCGTGAAATCATCGGGAAGTCCCAATTCGTGAAAATTTAGACTCGCGCAATATATGACGTATACAGTAGTTTTTGTTCAGATGAGGATGTAGGTTTCCAACTTTGTGTGTGTGTGAGATGATGAGAAACCTCTTATGAAATATGAAAGAACATGCAATTCATAGAGGAATTCACAGTTTATTTGATGAAAATTGGTCTTAAATGGCTGGGGTATCCGAAAAAGCAATCGTAATAAAATGTGACAGGCCACAACTTTTATTAGGATATCTTTGTTTTACCTTATTTTTGGATATCTCTGTCATTTCAAAACCGATTTCCATCAAATAGAATTTTAATTCCCCTTGGAATTGTATGCTCTTTAACATTTCATAAAGTGGTTTTTAGATATCTCGTAAAATGTTCAAAGCTAAATCCTCATCTCAACCAATACTTGCAAGTCCCTTTGACAAATGATGAAAATGTGTTTAGTCTGAATTGGACAAAATCTTTCTCAACCAGTGAAAACTAAACCAATAACCAAATGAATTGACATATTTCACCGAGTGTTCATGTACATGAGTCAAAATGACCAAAGCCAGTATGATGTATTTGTTATGTATGACTTTTTTGTTAGACCTTAATATTCCAAATGTAGACAAGATCAGAAAGGGAGTACTGTAAAAGTGGAAATTTTGCTGATTTCGTGCAACCAGAAGCTATCGTAAAAATAAAAGCACACAAATATTTTTTTCAGGCTATATGTTCCAGTAAATAATATCCTGATTCTACGGCATTAAAAACATGCGGAGTAATTCTTACTGGGCTGAGCGTGAAAAATAACTCACACTAGAATATCCACTTTTACAGTATTACCTCTTGATTGGAGGGGTTTGTTCAGCATTCTGTCTAACTGCAACTGCAAAATTAGACCAGAATCAACAGAGTATTTATAATGCATTGCAGGAGAAACAGAAGAAAGCCAGCTCACGCTATAGTTTGAGATACTCACTTCCCGTACCAATAATCATTTTTTATGGCTAAGTAGCCACCAGCATATTATTTGGCTTCCGAGAAGATTTATGGCTGAGACAAATAATGCAAATGATGTTTGTGGGGGTGATAGCTTTCAACTGAATTTACCTCATAAAAAGAGAACAAAACAAATGGAAAGCTGATTGCAAAATGAAGTGCCATTTTCAAATGTTTAAATGTAAGTCTCTCTTTAGTTAGTGCAAAATGAAACCTCTTTGATGATACCCCTATTGTTGCACAACAAGGGTTATTCTTGAAGTTATGATAAAGAATATCCCATGTTTTTGTATTATTATTATTATTATTTTTTTTTTATAGCTGGTCTAAATGTAAATATCTCAAATTGACAAGAATGGAATTAAGTCGATTTGAAATCAAACTCTTCATAGTTATACACGAGCACTAACGCCACAATGACTGTTAGTAAGATTTGTGTGGGTGTTTGGAAGATCTCAAGCAAGTGTGTGTGAGGCCAAGTTTGAGACTGAGCTGATGTGCATGTTTCAAGCTGTCAGTCACTGTGTCATTGTGTTCAAATGTGTTCTGAATGAATGGAGGCTGCTTACTCTGTGATTAATGCAGAGCTGCTAAGTCTCTGTGACTGTGCAGGAGGCTTCCTGAATGTTGACGTAGATCTCTCATCATGTCCTTCAGAAGAGGTTCACCTGAGCTAAGAAAAAGGGCGCTGTTGTGTTTTAAGATTTGAGCATAAATTAAAACAAAACAGTCAATTTTCATGAAATCAAAAAGTTTATTTAATCAAACGTGGGCAGATTTATAAGCATTGTTAAATATAGGGTAAAGTAGCACCCTAGGGTTTTAATTTGTAATATTTTACTGAAAATGAATTAAATAATTTAAAATTGACACCATAATGTAGAGGAGATTGAGCTCTACATCATGATACCAATAGCTCAATACCCCCCCCCCCCAAAAAAAAAAAAAAAAAAAAAATGCAATAAAGTCCTTCTGGTTCTCAGCTGACAATGTATGTGTTGATTGAGTGAATTCGGTAATATTAGTAAAACACATCACTGAAAGTTTGGGGAAACTCAAACTATCTGTTCAAAAAGTTATGAATTTTTAAAGTTTCAGTGCTGTCGTTGCTGAATGAGAAGACTACGACAGTTTGTGACATCACTGCAGAACAACGATAGTTTATTATAATGGAAATATAAACAGAATTCATCATATTTTCATATTTCTAGCAAAATGAAAAAGCACTTGACTTACATTTTTCAGAAAGCAGGGGGAGTAATATTACCCTTTACATGTGTCAGTAACAAGTCAAAGGTATGTCTACTTTTCCTTTAAGAATGGAATTGTGTGGAATTCTCTTTATATTTTCTTCATCTTAGATTTATGTCATGTCTCTCAAAAGATAAATGGCGTCTTAAAGGTGTATTAGTCCCGGTAGTGTAGAGGGCGCTGTTGATGATACTGCCGATCATCGTTAGCATTGATACGAAGATTGCCAAGGTTGAGCTGTCATCAAGAGTAAAGCGTGTAGGTGTTGCTAAGTAACGTTGCCTTTGTTGTCTTCTCTGCGCGTCGCGCAGTCTGTATTAATGCCAGGGTGCGTGCATATGTGCTTCTTATTATGACATCACAAAAGAAGTTTGCTCAAGCTGTCATCCCCCTCAGCCGAATCATGAGCCGAACTGTGATCGGACCACTGACTACAGTGGATCGGACTTCTTTGGACTCGGGGAAGTGGGCCACAGCATAAGCGCCAAAGAGGAGTCGATAGCATAGGTCTCTATAGGAAACTTGCGCCGTGCGCCCGCATACGCATTTGACTAAAACACTGTGACCATGTACCTTTAAAGCATTAATATGTACAATGTGTCCCCCTCCTCTCCCCATCACTACTGCTCCCCTCCCCATCCCATATTCTGAGGGTCTTCCTGTCAGTAAAATGATCATTCAATTCACCAGCAACGCAGTGCTTACAGGTGTACTTCCCAGCTTCCTTCTGTCTGCGTAGAGGTATTCATGTGGGAATTGTGCAATCATTTACACCTGAATCGGTTTTATTTTCTTGTTGCCATGTTTTGAGGAAATTCAGTGAAATGTTTGTAAGAGAGCTCAGCAACATCATCCTCAGTGTACAGGCATGCAGATAATGACCTTTTAACCCGTTGAGGACGAGTCCCGAGTATGATACGCGGGCAAGTGTCTATGGGAAATGGGTGTTGTAGCAAAATCAGTCCGTCCTCAACGGGTTAATCTGTATGTCAAAATAGGCAGAGATTTGTAAGGAAATGACAATATTGCCTCATCTAATTTATAGCACACTTGATTATCACCAATAGCACTTTTTTTTTTCTTCAAATTATTATTCTCAACCCTAAATGTCTACCACTTTTGTCAAGACTTGCATGACTTTAATGGAACTTTCACTTTCCTGTTTGTGTTTCTTCATTCTTCTCAGTAACATCACAAAGAACTCAAAGTACCATTTCCCTTTAAGCTTGTTAATACATGTAGCTTGAAGTGTTTCCCTTTAAGCTTGTTAAACTAGCTTGATGTTTTGTGCCTCCCGGATGGGGGAAGGCAGTCAGTCAGTCAGTCAGTCACAGGTTTGATAATTTAGGAAACTCTCTTTAGAGTTAGAGGGAGATCGACAGAGCCAAGCCAGAAATTGCAACTCCTTGATCATGTGAAGATTATGGGCTTAATCCCCAAATAGATCCAGTTTCGGGCTCCCGATAGCAATCTGAGATCGTGAAGAATGATTAGCACTGGCGAGAAAACAGGGCCGCCGCATGATGACAAATGCCTTAGTGCATAATAGCTCCTTTAGATCATCACTAAAATTAAACACTCACAAAGAAAGCCACCCTAAAGCACCGAGGATTTCTTTTACGCTTGAACAAGATGTTTCTACATACAGCCTTTTTTTATTCTTTTTTTTTTAAAACATTTCCCTCCATTTTCTTTTCTACAAACCAAGGTAGATGTCAAAATACATGTAATGTACTTACATTGTAGCTGTGACCTGTGTAAGAAAAGTGCTTCACTTAGAAATATTTGGTATTAATTGTCTATTATGATGCGTGTAATTATAAGGAAAACTCAATCAGAATTGCCTCCGATTTCATATGTGATATGATTGTCTGGCTCAGTGAAATTACTTTATAACACAAGAATGTTAGCTGGAGTGAGAAACATTTGACCAAAATATTCTCATGTGTTATTTAGCTATATGTGTGAATGATACATCATGATTCAGGGGCGGATCTAGGAATTTTGTGAAGGGGGGGTGGGGGGGGGTGGGGGGTGTTGGGGGGAGTGCAACTAATATTTCTTCCGGGTTTTATTTCATTTTTTCTTTTTGTTTCTTTTGTTTTTAACGAAAAATAAAGGGTTGCATGCACCGGTTGTGCCCCCCTCTGGATCCGCCACTGTGATTGCATGCGATCCATTCACGAAAGTGACCAAACTAGCCACAAAAGTTTTTTTTTCCCCAATAGTTTGATGATGCCACACCAAGTTTGTAAGGATACTAATAGTGAATGGTCACGAGTGCAATGGTACAAGATTTTGCACGAGGTGAAAGATAGAGGCACTCTATTCAACGAGGCGAAGCCGAGTTGAATAGTGCGCCTTATCTTTCACCGAGTGCGAAATCTTGTTCCATTGCATGAGAAAAGACCACACACTATTCATTTTATACAACACCTCGGATGTCAATGGATGTGGCCCATACCAATTCTTGAACATAGTGCAGAAATGGCAACCATTTTGCATGAAAGTCAAATAATTGTACATTGTATTGTTGTTGAGTCTTATGCATGTAGAAGCAATCAGTTGAAATAGTTGTCGACTGTAAAATAAATGACGGTGTGCACACTTGTACTATGTCACTGATTGAGGATGTGCGGCAAAGGCTTAAGGAGATCTGTGTTTACTAGACACCTAATGCCATGTTGCAGTGAGCTTGTCAGCATAGCCAAAATTGCAAGCAGGTTTAAAAAAGAAAAATGCAGGATTTTAGTAACTGACATTTTGTTATTCTAAGCAAAGTCTATCAAGTTGTTTTTGTTTGTTTGTTTGTTGGTTTGTTTGCTTGAGGTCACCAAAATATAATCTATAAAATATAATTTCTGGTAGTGATTTGATCAAGTGATGCTCAAGTAAGCTGAACCGTGAGAAAGATTATAAAGCACTTTTGAGGTATGACATAAATTGCTAAAAACAATTTGTGTGTTGATGTATTGTTTCATGATATCATATATACTTAATTTGGCAGCCAGTTTACAAAAATGAATTGAACATCTTCATTGAAAATCAGTTGTAATCTGAGAGCCTTAACTTATGCTCTTAAAATGCGGTTTTGAGTTGGGAACACACAGCTCATTCATTTCTCTAGTGCAACAGAAATCTGCAGTGTTATTTGCAATAAAGGAAGTGATTATCGAAGCACGATAATAAGGAAGATACATCTGTAGTATGCATGCATTAATGCGTTGAAGTAGCAAAGCAACATTTATTACATGCTAGTAATTATAAGGAAATAGATTTAATTTGTATTTTGTGTTTACAAATTGTAGCTCTGTATGAGTAAAGAATTGCAAGGTTTCACTCTACTTGGATGATACCTGCATGCCCATACTTCTTGTGTAGTACAGTGATGTGTAAAGAGATTGACGGGCATCATAAATGAAGAGCTAGTGAGAATATGTGGATGTTTAGACATAAATAAACTGTCTCTCAATGCCATAAAGTTTATTGTGAATTTCACTTTAACTGGGTCAAGAAAGAAACTCAACTCAATTAGGCTTACTTCACCAAGTGTTATTAAAGACACTGATATAATCATATAACCTGTGTCTCATATTGGAAGTATTGTGATGTGCAAATCGACAACACAGGCAAGAATATCCAAAACAGATTCATTCATTGCACACACACACACACACACACACACACACACACACACAATACAAACAAGTTTAATTTTGGTAAAGAGATAAGGCCGTGTACATTACAGAGCATATAATGGTATTAACGGACAAGTCCACCTTCATATACATATCATGGATTAAGTGAATGTAGCGATATGGGCAGAGCACATCAGTGAAAGTTTGGGGAAAATCGGACATTGTGTTTTAAAGTTAGGAATTTTTAAAAGTATCTGCAGGGTTCAGGTTGTTGTTGCAAACTAAACAGTCAGTTTTCATGGTGTTTCTCCCTCGCTGTATTTCCATCCTTAGAACGGGTCTATCATGGAGGGATTGGAGCTATGGAGGCGTAACGCTGACAAGCGTTTCGAGGGCGTTGAGGACTGCATGATCTGCTTCTCCGTCATCCACGGCGGCAACTGCTCGCTGCCGAAGCTCACGTGCAAGACCTGTAAGAAGCGGTTCCATTCGGCGTGCTTGGTAAGTGGTGCTGTCATTACTACATTCACACAGTGTGAAGGCCCAGACACACCAAATTCTGGTACGGGCCACAGAACTGGTCCTGTGACCTGCACTGTATCGAATTGCTTCCGGTGTATTGAAAATACATATTGCATAAAGGATTTAGTTTTAGAGATATAGATGATATGTCTTTAAGATTAAATGTTGGAGGACAAACAAAATCAATTGGGTAAAGAAATCAATTAACAGAAATGAAATTCGTCATGAGACATAGTTTTATGAAAAAGATAAAATATTTGAGGTTTAAATTTACAACCTTAAGTCAATATTTGAGATGTAACAAGACTTTTTAGTCACCATAGGAAAACATATGGTGACGCTTGCATGATACAGAAATAAATGTGAGGCTGTCTGGCAAGCATACGGCTCTACTTGTGTTCCAGGTTCCAGGTAATTTTAGCTCATTACCTACAGAGTCCTGCTTGGTCCCTTGTAAAATCTGGGATTCTAGTAAAAAAAAAAAAAGGTTAGTGTCTATGCAGATGAGGAAGAGTGTTGCCTAGAGTCAGATTTTGACTTACAGAAATCCTCCTCAGGAAAAGATTGTTATTGACTGAACTGATGTGGTGATGAGAGGCAACTGCAAGTATGATAGAATCAAGATATATCTATGAAAAACAGCTACATATACCAAAGATAAGCCTTTGTTGATTTGTATTTAAAGGGTATGCTGTAGTGTACATTGCATTTTTTGTAGTAAATAATATGTGTCAAGCGGGTATAATTGTGCGTGTAAATGGTCTTTCCACACAGGACTCGTATATCATGCATGACAAGGTGCTTTTCTGTACTTTCTCCCTATCTTTCTCTCACACACTTAACTCTGCTTCTGTCTCTCTCTATAAAAATATATATCTTTCTCCCAAACTCTCTCCCTCTCTCCCTATCTTTCTCTCACACACTTAACCCTGCTTCTGTCTCTCTCTATAAAAATATATATCTTTCTCCCAAACTCTCTCCCTCTCTCCCTCTCTTTCTCTCACACTCTTAACTCTGCTTCTGTCTCTCTCTATAAAATATATATCTTTCTCCCAAACTCTCTCACTCCCTCCCTCTCCCTCTCTTTCTCTCACACTCTTAACTCTGCTTCTGTCTCTCTCTATAAAAATATATATCTTTCTCCCAAACTCTCTCCCTCTTTCCCTCTCTTTCTCTCACACTCTTAACTCTGCTTCTGTCTCTCTCTTAAAATATATATATCTTTCTCCCAAACTCTCTCCATCTCTCACATTCTAACTCTCTATCTGTCTCTCTCAAATTCTCTCTTTCCCTATATGTATATATAATATATAATTCCCTCCCTCCAATCTTTCTATAACCACTCTCCAAATAAATATCTCCCTCTCTCGCCATCTCTTGCCTTTCAAACTATTTTTATCTGTTCTTGTTTCTTTGTTCCTACAGTACAAATGGTTCAGTACCAGTACGCAGTCCTCGTGCCCCCTGTGTCGGAGTCCGTTTTGATGACAATCTGCGGTGCAAACCAACTGTCGTGCTCTATGTGAGTCCCTCAGGGTCAGAGGTCTACTCTTCTTTATGCTGGGATGTTCAATCTTATTCAACGCTCACTCTTAACCTGTTCCTTATGAGAACCTGATGGCCTGCATATTAAGTCTATGGGCATTTCAGAATTCAGTATGGAATGGGTTAAGGAATCACAGCTGTTTCATAGGACATTTCATGGATGAAAGTTTATCGTGATTTGTGTTGTCATATGTCACAACTTAATGTGGAATGAAACTGAAATGTGCATGTGGATTTAGTGAATGAAGAAAATATTTCATTAGCAGTACACATCAGTGAATCCACATATATATTTGGAATAAATTTCCCTTTAAAGGGGACAGTAATCCCCAGGCATATTTGATATACAGTGCACTCCCGTTATAACGAACACAGTTATAACGAAATTCCGATTACAACGAAATAAAATTTAGGGCCGCAACATTATCAACTCCATGTATTTTTATTGTTTATTCATCCGGTTATAACGAAATTTCGTTATAACGAAAGAAAACTGCCGGTCCCGAGGACTTCGTTATAACGGGAGTCCACTGTATTTAGGGATTGGTGAATGCAGAATATTTGAAAAGTAGAACATGTTGATAAAGTATTAGGAAATTTGGACAATCTGGACAAAAGTGATCATTTTTCTAAAAAGTTGTCATTACCTCTGTGTGGGAGTAATGGTGAAGTTTTCACTCGATGTAAGCTTGCCCATGCAAATAAACTGCAAATGAAGTGCCACATGTTTTTTTTTTTTTTTGCAACTAAGATATATGAAAATATGATATGCGGGTCATATGACTGGGTTTGCAACGATAACTTTATTGCACTAGTAACTTCTTCACCAGTTACCTCTGAGAAAAATAATGATTTCCTTTTTTTTTCATGAACTTCAGTGCTGATTCTGAAGCCAAAACTTTTAACCCTATTCTAACTGGGCTATTTGAGACCAAGTTTTTACTGAGGGGGGGGGTCAATTTGACCCCCCCTTCAGATCTCGGCCGCCGATTGGACGATCGCCACAAAATTTTGCCCGAAGATAGAGCTGGATGTCAACTACAAGATTACATCGTCATACAATAGAAAAATATTGCCTTTCTATTTTTAATAAATTAATTATGCAAATTTGTGCATGAAATCATATTTTCACCTGTAACTCCATTAAAAAGACTGGAGGATTGCTAAATTTTTGTGTCAGAATTCCTCAAGACACATCAAACAATTTTTGTGTAAAAAAATAGCTCAATTGAAATTAATTTCTTTTGTTTTTTATTGTTTTGTTAATTTCTTATGTATTTTATTGTTTTTTCAACCTTTTGTTTTCCATTTTTTCTTTGCCAAAACTTGTTGCAGGCACTTTTTCAGGCTTATCTACACTAGAATCGATTAATTTCAATGGTTAAAAGTTGAAATAATCTAATTTATATCAATTTAACCAAAAAACACAATTTGCATTGGATTTGCACACGATATCATGAATTTGAGCTGTTTTTTTGGTTGACATGCATATGCAAAACATTATGTAACTTCAAAACGGTGTACCCAGACGTCGCAAATTTGGTCTCAAAATATGCGGGAGACTTCAATGAAAAAAGTCGTGAAACGACGCGGCAAAAGCTTTGCGCGTTGCAAAATCGTGGCGCGAAACGTCGAGGGTGGGTCAATTTGACCCCCCCCCCCCCCCCCACAGTTAGAATAGGGTTAAGGTATAATCTGCTACTGTAACACAGGATGGCATTGCTGTAGCTTTTCTCGAGCTGTAGAACTGTAAATCTCTCCCTTTGATCAGAGCAAAACAAATCAGAGAAAATGCACAAATTGTGTTTTTGGCAATGGTTTGGGAGAAACAGTCCTGTCATCGCTGGTTCGTTATTGCAACACAACCAGAAGACTAAAGTAGCGGACATCTTAATTTTTTTAGAAAAAAAAAACCAAAAAAATCTAGTGAAGATTTTATTATGTACTTGTCAATATGGGATCTGTGAGGCAATGAATTCGTGTGCGGTTATTTCTCATATCGTAGCTTCATGGAAACATGGAATTTTATAATCCCACAACTCTTTAATTTTCGATATGATTTTGATGAAATTCCACTCATCTGTTTTTACTCTGTTTACAAAGGCCATCTTGAAAATACAGTCAACCTTGCTTAACCCGTTGAGGACGAGTCCCGAGTATACTCGGGCAGGTGTCTATGGGAAATGCGTGTTGTAGCAAAATCAGTCCGTCCTCAACGGGTTAAGTCGTCCTCGCATAAGGTCTTTTCAAGTCCTCTTCTCTTTATGCTCTATTGATTTTAATCCCTTATAAGTAGAATTTTCTCTATGTCGAAGCTATTTATTTCAAATAGATGCGACTTAGGCAAGGTTGACTGTATTGTTTAATGGCTGCTTGAGGAAATTTGTAATGCAATCCTACTTCAGGTGAAATTACTTAAGACCTATTCCACTTTTCTGTCTTTATGACCTATTGATATGGCATTGCTCATGTCAAAAATGGTTATAAATATCCACATATCACATTGATCAAAAGTGTTTATGTTGACACATGAAAGCTAAGTGGAGAGGGAAAAAAAGACAGTGAAATTTTCACATACAATTACTGAAAAAGACTGGAAGACAAAGTCTATCAGTTAATTAATCTGCAGTTCTTACATGTTTCTTATCACTGTCTGTATCCAGCAGAAATTGGTACTATTTGTGATGCCCTGTCTAAGAATGATAACTGCTTCCACTCTTCTTTGTTTTGTTTGCTTGTCCTTGAAGGGAAATTGTTCAATTGCAATATTAAATGCATCACATCAAAATGATCTATAAAGATTTCTTAGACTTCTCCTCTTTCTGTCTACCAGCTGTGTGTGGAAGTGATTATTTTTGGATGCAATGGCAAGAGTTGGACATATACTGTCCTGTGAAGAATACAAGGGAAATGGTATCAATGTGAACATAAAATAACAAACCAATCAGGCTTCTATGAAAATATAAAGAGTGGCTGACATTCAGTTATTGCTGTTAAACAATTGAAGGGGTCGATGCAATATAGTGCTAACCCACACAATAGTCATTTTGAGATAATCGCTGTTGAATGTTTGGAAAGTCCATACATTGTACATTAATAAAACATGAATGTATGCATTTTTTGCCATCTTATTGGTTGAATTCTAATGTGATATTTTCACGGAGGTTAAAATGAAGGATAAAGATTATGAAAATGCATGTAACTCAATTTTGATAAAAGTGTGGGTTAGCACTATATTGCACCGACCCCTTCAATTATCCATATGAATCTTAAAAAAAAAAAAAAAAAAAAAATATATATATATATATATATATATATCCGTTTACATGGTTAATGCTTGAGTATGTTGGCCATTCATGCACAAACACACACACACACACACCTTATTGTAGCTTACAAACTCACATATATACATACTTAACACAATCATGTCTCCCTCTTTCTTTTTCCACCCAGTCTTGCACACATACATCTTTTTCTTTCTTGGTACATTCCACGTCAATGTATGGGTATTCAAAACAAATATACCGAACACAGGATCTCATGACAAAAAAAAAAAAAAAATCAATGAACAAAATGTAAATGAAATCTTGTCTTAAAACTGTGACTCCCCTCCTCTCCCAAATGTACATGTTATGCAGCTTGATAGGCCTAACCTTTTTTATTAAGTTGCTATCAAAGCGATTACTGTATAATTTCATTGATAATCATAATGTTCCTCTTCAAACATTTGTAAGCAGTGAACAAATTGATCAATATAAGAATCAATATCATATTAAACAATTAAGAATCTCTTGCTGCCCTTTGTATAAGCCATCCCCCTCCCCCTCCTTCCCTTCCTCCTACCCCCCCCCCCTCCCTTTTACCTTCCTGCTTCTTTGTACTGGTCTTATCCAATGTATCATCGGTTGAGAACCAGGGGGGTGTTTCATAAAGCTGTTCGTAAAGTTACAAACAACTTACGAGCGACTGGTGATCAGTTCTGATGTGCTATACTTATCAGAATTTCCATAATTCAGCACAAGAACTGATCACCGGTTGCTCGTAAGTTGTTTGTAACTTTACGAACAGCTTTATGAAACACCCCCCAGAAGGGCGCTATCTGGTTCTACAGTTTGAGCGTAAATAAAAATGAAACAATCACTTTTCATGAAATAGAATGTTAAATCAATCAGAAGTTGGTATATCTATAAACATTGTTCTAAATATCAGGTAAGATAGCAATCTTGTTGTTTTGCTTTTTAGCATTTTACTGAAAATGAAAATACGTTGTAATTTCAAATTGACACCATAATATAGAGGAGACTGAGCTATACAGTGTGACACCAAAAATTCAATACCCCAGAAATTTGCGATTAACGGCCTTCTGTTTCTCAGCCGACGATATCCTTGCTCCCTTTACTAACGAGAACATGTTCCACACACTGTATGAAAGAGACTTTTCAAAAACATAATCTCATTATCATTGCCATATTTTAATGAAACCCCCACCTGGAGTGAGATAGGCCTACATAAAATATGATTTATAGAGAGCATACATTTTGTTTGTTTGGCTAAATCAAACATTCATAAGGCAGGGGCTATGGAACGGGGGTGGGTCTGAAGCCCCTCCCCATTCACTTTTTGGCTGGTAAAAACCCCCAACAAAACAAAACTGAAAAAAAGAAAGAAAAAAGATTTGCAACACATGAATTTCCAAAGGTTCCGTCCTTAGATTCTTCCCGGGGGTGGGGATAATTGGGTTGTGCTACTATTGACCTTGACCCCCCCCCCCCAGTCCCACACCCCCCCCCCCCCCCCCCGAAAAACATACTGCCGTCCCTGTAAAGCCCATTTACCCTCATACATGGAAAAAAAAGGCTTGCAAGAAGAGGATGAGATGAAAGAGTAAATTAGTGTGTGAGTAAATGGGGAGGGGTGAAGCTACAGTATTAGCTGCCTCCAAAACAATGGCTCACTTAAAGGACAAGTTCACCTGCATATACATGTGGATTGAGTGAATGTAGCAGCATTAGTAGAACACATCAGTGAGAGTTTGGGGAAAATCGGAAAGTCCGTTTAAAAGTTATGAATTTTTGAAGTTTCTGCTCAGTCACTGCTGGATGAGAAGACTACTATAGCAATTGTGATGTCACATGTGTCCAACGATATAAAGATAATGTAAAGAAAATTCAAGATATTTTCACTTTCCTTGCATAATAAAAAAACACTTGAGCTCCCTCTTTCAGAAGGCAGGGAGAATAATATTACCCTTAACACACGTCAGTGACAAGTCGAGGAATGTGCACCTTTTTTCTTTTTTTTTTCAAAAAGTAACATTTTGTGAAATTCTCTGTATATTTTCCTTACATCGTTCTACGCATGTCACATCATACACTGCAGTAGTCTTTTTATCCTGCAGTGACTGCGTAGATATTATAAAAATTCATAACTTTTAAACAAATTTTCCCCAAATTTTCACTGATGTGTTCTAATAATATTGCCCATTCACTCAATCCACATGAATACGAAGGTGGACTTGTCCTTTAACGTCACCCACCAACGCATACCACCATGCGCATGACCACTCAGAATATTACCAATTACAGTATTACACTGTATTATGATTGTTTTTTGTTTTTTTGTTTTTTATCACAGACCAGTAAAGGGCTACAATCAATATCACAACACGACCTTTCGCGAAAAGCGATGGTATGAAAACAGCGGCACGATAGACAAAAAACAAACAAACAAAACAAAACAAAACAAATCCGTGAAAAATTATATCATAAACATGGAATCGTTGACTGATGGGTCTATTTGATTTGTATTTCCGCTGTTGTTTGCGAATCTTTAATCTAGTTTTATATTGTGTCCAAATCCGAAATCAGTTGTGACTCGTCAAAGCAGTGAAACAGCTTGTTTGGATAAGTTATGGAAAAAAAGAGTAACTACAAATGTAACTGCAAGACATTGTTGATGGGGTTCAAGCATTCCTAGTACAATTGGCCTTTTGCAAAGGCAGCTCGCTATAATTTGAGGACACGCACTCAGGGAACAGTGGACTCGCACAAGCAGCGCGCGACCGGCGAGCTTTTACAGTGTCCGATCCGATCCGATCCGATCGAGTCCGCTGCTCGCTGTGTGCGAGTCAGTTGCGAGCTGCCTTTGCAAAAAGCTATAGTACGATGTACTTTTGAAATGATGTTGATGCACACTCAAACTCCCCAATGTCACGTGATTCCTCCAAGCAGAGACTGAAGTTCTGTCAAGTGAACCATCAGGTCTTTTTTTTTTAATGGTCAACGACTTAAATAGCTATTCCTAATGTTCGTTTGTACGAAAACGATCTAAGGGTTTTGATTCCGAAGATTCTTTGGTACATGTACGTACCTTCCTTTCATTTCTGATTGTACTGTGAAATGTGGGTGATATTATTTTAAGCCGTTAAATTGAGCCAAATCAAACAAGAAAAGTGCCTGTAGGTATTCAAAAGTATTATGAAATAAAACAATCACAATAAATGTAACTAGAACGTCATGCATGAGAACATGGAGGACTCGCGTCATTGGACTATTGCCATTGATAGTAGTAGAAATGTTAACAACCCGCACAGTAGCTAATGATTAACTGAGATGTAATAATCCGTCACGGAAACGGATCTCAACATTTATAATACGGGTATTTTACGAGGGAATGGACGGGTATTTCAAGAGGGAAAATGAACCATTCAGCTTTATGCTCCTGACCGATCCAACGAGAGTTTAATTGACAAAATACATTTTTAGAAGCATTACTGTGAAAAAAAAAATTCATCGTCCATGAGTATTGCCTCAAGATGTTGCTGTGATGGTGATTAGTTGCATATATGTGCTGTGATACAGGAGTCCAACAAACATCTCCAGATACGTCAGGGCAAAATCTTTTAGAGGTTCGAAGTGGCAAACTTTGAGTTTATTCAGATCATAGACTTCATCGTAGGGTATGTGGGAACCCGTTAGAGGCTGTGGTTACTTTACTTTCACTGGTAGTTGATCAACCTTTCTGTGCAGTTACTTTGGAAAGCGTGTCTATATGATGCTATGGAGTTTTCGGTGACACTTGCCACTATTGCATAAGAAAGAACACTTTTTGATTCATGTTATTAAAAACTTTAACATTAAATGTTAACAATAACAGTAAAAATTAAGGACACTGAACCACACAAATGTAGTTTCTGAGACTTGACTGAGTAAGCTTGCCGGTAAAGTAAAGGGCAAAAGACCATGACAAAACAAATACTACTGTATATACCGATCTGTCATCTGTCACCGAATTGTCATGGAAATTTACTTATTATACTTCATAATAATGTGGTTTTGTGGAAGTTATCTAAATGTGTGCAACAGAGTCATTTTACTCTTTCCTATATATACTTTGCAACTGACGAGGAGACACGACACCGCTGTACCATCTGCACTGATGTGGCAATACGAGTTGTTTGATATGCCATAGCTCAAACTGATGAGTTTAAACATTGTCAAAGTTTGCAGTTTAACACGAGCGCGCGTCACGAGCTAGACACACACGAGTTATACAGCCCGCGAGATACACGAAGTCATCCTACGAGCTTGACAACCATGAATAATATACGGCCCGAGAGATAGACATTGAAAAAAGGGTCTATGAGTCATACACCCACGAGTCGTACAGCCCACGAGTTTTATTGCCAACCAGCCATATAGCTTACAAGCTGATGGGGCTCGTAACGTGGACCTGTTTTGTGCCTATTGTTAAGCTCGTAGGCCTTATTTGCATTATAGTACCTAGCTAGTGGGCCTGTTTTATACTTGATGACCCTCGGGTTGTATGACTCTCGGGTGTATGACTCATGGACATCCTTTATTTTTTCAATGTCTAGCTAGTGGCCTGTAATAACCATCAGAAGAAATTTTGGCGCCATCGTGAAGATTGAGAAAGCCAGCTCTCTTTTCTCGTCTGTACGTCGTCTTAACTCAAGAAGAGTGGGGATCAGCTGGGAACTATTCATACATAATTAAAGAGGAATTTCAGCCCAGTTATAAATTAGTCTGATAAGAAGGAGTAAAAATCTTACGAATACAACGAGTACAACAGGGAACATTTGATCAAATTGGGTAAAAGTTGTACTGTAGGTAAGTTTGGAAATGGTAAAGTTTCGCTAATTTCTGCAGAACAGTTGTCGTACAGTTGATGTGACTATGCAAATGAGTGAGCTGATGATGTCAGCAACTCACGATTTTTCATTGCTCATGTAAAAAAAAATGATGGCAATTCAGCATTTGTTCAGTGTTTCTATTATCAAAGTGTAAACAAATTGTAAATAACGATGTTATTCCTGGTTTAATAACTTCAGAATAATCATGATAATGATCAGTTGACATGTTGGATATCAGGATTTGACATTAGGGCGTAATTCTGTTTGAATGAAAAACTTGGAAATTAAAAAAAAAAAAGATTACGTACAAACTACATCCGTACATGGCATGTTGTGAGTTTGCAGATTCATATTGACTGTTCAAGAACTATTTCCTGAACAATAAGCGAAACTTCAAAATATCATAACTTCCTTATTTTTCATCCGATTTTGATTAAGTTTTCATTGTTGCGCTCAGAAAATTTTACTCCTTCTTTTCAGATGAACTTTCACTTTCACTGGAATTTCCCTCTAAGTCTGATTCGAGACAAGATGCTGTACTATCGCTTACTCATTATTTCAAGCCGGAGGATATTCTAAATATATCAATGTACATTATCTAGACACCAATCAGATATATAGGTCAGACCAGGATGATTAGTTTAGTATTGCAAGAGCTTTGAAAGATTAAACAAGAAAAAATATTCACTGGTACTCCTTTTCCATTTACAGTGTACTTGTGAATATGACAGTGCTCATTTGGGAATCGATTAAGTGGCTGATACAATAGTGCGATATAGTAATATATAATAACAAGAGTGCGAAAGCCGCTATATACTCATATTTCATATATTACATTAGTACATGATATAGGCAATGAGATGGGAAGTTAGACTTCATGAGGAACATGGCTGTGCGTTTATGTTCACCCACAAAACAGAATATCATTTTCTTTTGTGTTAGTTCACTGTGAAGTGTAACGCGAGATTAGGTCGACCGAATAATGAATTAATGTTAAACGCTCGCTTTCAATATCCTCAATCTCTCAATGTTTATGCATGTCAATAGCATTTGCTTGCCCGAGGTACGCCGGAAGTTTGAATAAACTCTTTGCGTTGACTCAAAACAGAAACAGTGAGATTTGGCTAAAGAAGAGTAAAGAAATATATAGGAGGCAGAAATTGAATCATATATATATATATATATATATATATATATATATATATATATATATATAATATATATTCACATACATTTATATTATACAAAATTTGATAGGCCTTTGAAATTTAGTACCAAATGAGGTTCTATGAAGTAAGTACTTTCAGCCATTGCAGTTTTTACTTTACTTACGAATTTATCATATCACCTATACATTCGTATTTGTAACATTTTTTTTTGTTAACGTGTATATCATCTTGTTCCAATCAATGTTTGCGTTCCATAGCTTTTCGAATTACATACATGATTGCTTCTAATGGATCATCGGCAAAGCAAATTTTGTCAAAAATTACGACTTACACATATACGCACAAACACACACACACACACACACACACACACACACACATATATAGGCTTCTATATAATATTGTACACATACACATATACATACGTGTACATGTATATTTACGTATACGTAAATATATATATATATATATATATATATATATATATATACATATATATATTCATATATAAATACATTTTATACATGTTTATAATATACTGCTGTTCACAAGTAAATGATAAACGTGTTAGTACGATTTCAAAGTGGCGGTACATGTATTTCAGTAATATACATTGTAATCATAATTATACTTGCAGCAATGATAAAGATTGCAAAATGACATAAACAGAATAAGATATCAATAGTCACTTGAATAATGAACTAATGGTTAAACATGTTCTTTTTCCCACCAAAAGCGTCCACCCTGTCCGCCCATCCTGCCTGAGGAAAGATATGACTGGGCATATCGATTTCGAGCAAAAATATATGGGTTGAGTGTCAAAAATCATACATCGGCATAAAGGTCTTTTTTTATGGATCTACTTTGTAGTGTTCCACGGTTTGATGAGAAAAAGGTACTGAAGTAGGCACACCAAAACAAACACAAGAAAGACAAAACAGAACAGAGCACATCAGATCGGGGAGAATATGGGCCTACTCAGTTATAAAATATTTCAAAGTTATACAAAGTATAAAGTCTACAAAGATTGTCTTCCATTAATAGTAATGAAAATGATATGATCTTTATCGTGAACTCTTTGACAAATGAACGGCAATCATTAATTCAATCAAATAATATATAAAAAACATTGACCGAAACGATGTCAACAGCATTTATCAAATGCAATGTTTCATTATCTATTTTCTTATCATTTTACACTCAATCAGGGTCAAACTTTACGGCAGCTAATTTTGAGGATCTATGGTTTGAAGTTTCTAGCAGTAGTTCTTTGTTTAGGAAAGACTGTAATGGCATGTACATAGTGTCTCACACCTGCTACAACACTTATGTTACGAGCAAGTAAGAAATAAAATGAAAAAAAGCACAAAGGAAACAAAGCAAAAGCAAACGGCCAGACAGCGACTTATTGGTGGTCTATACGCAGAATGGATTTTGTTTGATTGTCTACCTTATCCTGCCTGCGTTGGCCTGAAGTTTTATAAAAAGGCAAAAACTACTGCTTTTACAGTATAAAAAGCACTGTTTTATGCGAGTGTTTCTACGTGATGGGTTACGACCCGTCGTTACGCAGTGTTCTGAAGCAAAATATACGAAGACAAAATCTTGATGATAACTTGATGACAAACAACTGCTGTATACAAAAGCGATATTAAGTCAACACTTCCCATGCCATAACCCGTAATTTGTTAAAACGATGTAAATACGGAACTTAATTCCCATTAAATGTTCGTTTCACAAGGCGTTCTAACACAGTCAGCACTTCGGGAACATATTCTGTCAAAATGTGTTTGGCGTTAAATTCTCAGTAGATCACAGTAGATCGATCCTCGTAAGCTATCTGAGTAGTACTGTTAAATGATTTCAAGCAGGAAAAAAAATTAAGGTTCTTGTACATACTAAGGAAGTTGCCCCGAAATGCTCTCCATTCGATATCAATTCTTTATCGGGAATACAAAGTAGGTCCATCTTATCAGAAATGATGACACTAGGCAGTACAAGAAGACTCAGGGATCGAAGCCAGTACAATTAGCTGTGGCATTCATGTAAGCGTTCCATACTTTGAATTGCTCTCCCACCTTTCTACCAATACCGTGTATCGTCATGAGGTTTGGGCTACGCAGTGAACAGGTGTCCATTTTCCCTCCCCAATTCTTAAAGCCATCGTGATGTGTCGGACCAAAGCCGAGTCGCTTGGTCAATATACCCTGGAAGGCATCATCAACATTGATGATGGGCGTCCGCATAGATTCCCGGTACATATTCGGGACAGTATCCGTAGACATGACATAGCCACCTCCGCTGCAGTAAGGTGGATAAAACGCCCCGTAATACAGCTCGTCCGAAACATGGTAACGCTCATAATAATCGTGTTCGGGAACATTAGGCGAGTAATGGACACTGGAAAACATCAAGGACCCAAGGAAGAACTCCTTCTTTGCCATTCCTTTGCTCCGAAGAGATTTGATGTAGGTGATTATGTTCACAAAGTTGACGAACATGTCATCGTCTCCCTTGTAGAAATATTTGGCATGCTGACAGTTCTCCGTGATCCACTTGAGTCCCAAGATGACCTTCAGCGTGAGGTTCCGGAAAGACTCGGTAAAGTTCGCCTGGATGATATCCCCGTATCTGAGCTCCTCCTGCTGGAGACGAAGCTTTAAGTCGTCGCTCTCTTCGTACAGCGATCCCATAACAAACACGCACCTGACCGTCTCCCCTAGCACACGTTTATCCTTACACCAAGTCTCCCGGATCGCTACTCTGGCCTCGGAGTGGTCCGGAGGGGTGCTGACTAGAACCAGTAGGAAAATGTCCAGGGGTGTGCCATTTTCGCGGTAACATATACGCGGGTTGTTGAGACGGTAAGTTAGAACTTTCCCGAGGAAGGGTTCGTTGTTCACGTTTTTGGGAAGCACGATATCAAGGTCGGGGTCCGGGCACATGAGAAGCAAAGATTTGTTCCGGGTGTCTTGCCAAGAGGAAGTTAGATTCTTCTCTGAATAAAGACTCATCGTTACGTAAACGATAAAGTAGCATGGGTTATGATGGAAGAAATATCTCGTGAAGGAGTCATCGCTAACCAATGTCCAATTCCGCTCGTAGGCTATGGTACCCATGAACGCATCTGATATAGGAAAGATCTTTCTTGTCTTTGCACTTTCGTACGTTTCATTCGCCACCCTTCTGGTAATAACAAAAGCGCTTTCTTCGGTGCAGAAAGGAGGAAAATAATCATATTGGTATTGCTCGTATGAAACGTAAAAAATACTTTCGGGGTTTCGTTGGACGTGCGACATTGAAGTAACTTGACCGATCCAACTACGATCATCCGATATTTCATTCCTTATACTGTAATCAAGACGCTCCAACAACCTTTTATAATTCAAGACGGTATCATCAAATCCAACGTAGACATATTGGAAGGATTGACAGTTTTCCAGAGCCCACTTGAAGCCGAGGAGCACTGGGAAAATCGTCTTAACCTTTGCTTCATAAGGGAAATCCCCGATTACGATATCGCCGTATTGTTCGAGCTCTCGAAAAAGCACCTTGCTGTTGTTCCTTGGCCTCCCAGTGACGAAGACAACTTGTAGTTTGCGAGCGTCATTTACCGTCGCATTCGCCCATGTCTCTCGGATCGCCTGTCGGAGACGTGAGCGGAAGGGCAACGATGTTACGATAGCAATCACATAAGTCTCTCTTCTGCACTTCACCGAGAAATTCCCCATGGGAGACAAAGTCTTCCCGAACAGTTCAGTGTTGTTGACGAAAGTTTGCTTATGCAAGTTTAAGTTGGGGACTTGTCTATCAAGACTTGAGTCATCTGATGCGATGTACAGGGACGAAAAGATGCTTTTGGATTCGAGCGACCCATGACTCCTGTAAGCTTGTATCACGGCACTGCGTTTCTCAAGTTTCTCGTTTGGGATAAAAGCGCTATTCCACATAGAATATTTAAAGACGTTGAAAACTCCAAAAAGCATCACAATCCATACTGAAGTCCTCAGTTTGTTCCTGGTGAGATACATCTTCAGTTCATCGTAGATGTAATCTTTGAAATAGAAATTTCTAGAAGTCTCATGAAAATGATAATATCTGAACACCCTCTCGACACCGACGTTTCTTACTTGTCTGGGACTATCTGATTCCCGATGGAGATTTCCGGATTGTCCGAAAAAGTATCCATTTATTTCTCAACACAAGGTCTTCAACAGCAGGTTAGTCTCACTGGAAAGAAATGAGCGAATGTAAATTGAAAGTTATTCTTGATTATGTGGAGGAGATACGATGACTAGTACCTGATGATGTAGGAACATTCCAGGGCTCCCTCACTCACAATTTCTGCAGTAGTACTGAAGTCTCATTGTGGTTCCCCGCTTGCGATGTTCTAGCCACAAGACGTCAGGAAATACCGGCTTGTCCCCCCCCCCCCCCAATGCGCATGCGTGAAACGTGAAAAAAAATCAGGAACATAAGCGATGACTACATCCAACACACATACGCACGCACCCACCCACTCCGCCCCCCCCCCCACACACACACAGAAATATGTTTTAAACACAAATATTACAACACAGGGCAGGGTATTATTTTGATGGGGGAAAAAAATCACAATTTTTTTTTTTGGGGGGGGGGATGAGTGGTTGATTATTATGTTCGAAACCATACTTTTTATCGGTGATACGAGGGTATGATGTGTTTTCTAGATCTCTAAAGGAACAAGAAGATTTCCTATAAATAAAACCTGCTTCACAGTTAATTCCAAATTTCCTCTAGCTCAACAATTTGAAGAATCTTCGACCACATATTGAATGGTATCCTTGAAAAGTGTACTAGCAATCAATCGCCCCTGAGATCGAAATTTCAGTTCTCCTTTCCCTCTAAACTGTCTGGACGAGTCGACACATTTATCATAGCCTTGAACGAAGAATAATCATAATTAGGTGTGATGCTGTTGAAAATAAGTCGTATTTCCGGTCTAGCCACTTCATCATCCTTACCCAAGATTGGTGATGAGGATTTGGGGAAGTGTGTAATAAAGTTTGGCTCTTGCAAAGGAGTGAATCAGCAAACCTCGTTCTTGTTCAAGAACAAAGAGCCTAACGTTTATGACCAAGTTCCGACACTTTTATTTGGTACTAGTTAGCTGGTGGTGGCGCTATTACTACTGGCACTATCGCTATATTGCGTGAGTATGTGCCGGCGATCGTAAAAGAACGTTAACTCTGTAATTGTGTTATTGTTAGAATGTTTCATCTTTGGCAAGATTATATTCATATGCTTTTCAGTTGGGTAGAAAGTTCTCTGGGGTTTTTCTATCATGTGGGTTTGTAGTAAGAGATGTGAAAAAAAAAAGTACAATGGTGATTTTGTTTTCTTCTGATATTTATCTCAATTGTTTCTTACTTCTATTGTCTTTTTTATTCCAACTATTCAAAAATCTTTTCTTTCTTCGCCACTTTATCCTTATCTGCTCCTCCTCTTTAACCCTATAAAGCCCGAGCTTTTTTGACCCCTTCCAGGCCCTTTATAACTTCTTTATTATGTGATGTATCACCATCATATTTGGCACATGAGTAAAGCAACTCATACTCTACATGACCCAACATTTGAAATTCCTCAAGGTCACCTATTTAGTGCGCTATTTACCAAAATATAAAGACATTCATAGGAAATATGCTAAAATCATATTTTTCTTCATATTTCTTTATCCCCAGTATACATGTTTTTATTTTATATCAATCATTTTCATATTTGTCACAAAGGAAAAGCAAGTCAACCTTCATTATTTGTTATGGTTGAAATTTCTCAAGGTCAACATGTGGGGGCGCTATTCAGTAATACACTGTATAAAGAAATGTATGAAACCTATGATGTATTGCTTGGGAGAGGTACAAATATTGGTATCTCATCTAGTCTTTCCATAATGTTCGAATTTTGAGTCTGCAGCTTGATAATATGATCCAGGGGCGGATCCAGGAATTCCGTAAAGAGGGGGCGTGTTCACAAAATTAAAGGGGGGGGGGGGGGCGCACGCACCCCTCCCCCATTTTTTTCTTTTATTTCTTTTGTTTCAACAAAAAATAAAGGGGGGGGGGCGTGCGCCGGTTGCGGTCCTCCCTGGATCCGCCCCTGTGATCAACAAAATAATGATATTACAGGCAAAGCTTGTTTGATAATGTCACAAAATAAAAGGGTAGTCTTTGCAAAATGCTGTATTTTCGATTATTTCTATTATATCTATTGTTTGATGACTACGTCATATAAAAATAAAGGAAATAATAAGAAGACCATTTCAGGGCAATTCATGACTACAATTACTTCACAATTTGGTCCTTCAGCAAATTACAGCCAAGAAAACTTTCATTTCATCCATTATTATATTGTTGATTGAAATTTGAACAGAAAAACATGCAAAATCTGACAAACATGGTTGTCAGTTTACGGTTGCCATGGCAACCAACAATATCAGACATAGCTAAATACCATATCATATATCAAAATGCTTGCAATAAGATTTTAAGGAAAGTCACCAAATTTGGTTGAAATCGGGTAAAGGGTGTAAGAGTGGCAAACGAAAATTTGGTAGGGGGCACAATGTGTGAGTTTGATTATTTTGACTTCATGAAAGTGAGTAAAGTATTGACACCATAATGGTATATTGGTATAATTACATGCTACTTCCGTTCTTTTTTTTATAATATCACGTCTCTTCCCCCCCCTCCCCCCCTCCCCCCCCCCCCCCCGCATGAAACTGCGGGCATATGGAAAGTGTGCATTTGCAATAGATATTAAGTTAAATATGAGACAATATATTTTGTCCAGCAATACACTAGGCACATCTGAATAGCTGGTATAAGCAACAACAACAACAACAAAAATAAACAAGAGGGAACAGCGAGTCAGAGGTATTCTTATCAACAGTTTATAAACTTAGCAGAACCCTTTTAGTTTGCATACAAAGAGATTAACAGTAAGTCGTGTACACAAACTTACACAAACACCTACACACACAATATATATATATATATATATATATATATATATATATATATATATAGATAGATAGATAGATAGATATCAAGAGTAAAATCAGTCGTATAAACACCGTAGGAGGCAACAAAAAAAAAATGGCTCCTGCGGTGTTTATACGACTGATTTTACTCTTGATATCTATTTACTACACACCGACGAAGAACTTTCATATTTTGATTATACATATATATATATATATATATATATATATATATATAAAGACGATGAAGACAAACAAGTTGACATAATGCATTAGAATCCAACTTCATTTATTTGTAAACCAAATTTTCGACCCTTGCACGGATCTTCCTCAGGGTAACAGTGATATTTGTATTTGAAGCTCAGCACAGAAAAATAATAATAATAACAAAGAAACGCGCCTGGTTGTCAGCTTAGAGTTTGAGCTAGGTTAGCAACCAACACGCACGGTTGTTAGCTTAAAATTTGCGCTAACAACCGTGCGTGTTGGTTGCTAACCTAGCTCAAACTCTAAGCTGACAACCAGGCGCGTTTCTTTGTTATTATTATTATTTTTCTGTGCTGAGCTTCAAATACAAATATCACTGTTACCCTGAGGAAGATCCGTGCAAGGGTCGAAAATTTGGTTTACAAATAAATGAAGTTGGATTCTAATGCATTATGTCAACTTGTTTGTCTTCATCGTCTTCATGCTCTTATTCCAACACGCGGATAATAATACCATTATATATATATATATATATATATATATATATATATATATATATATAATACTTATTAGCAATTCCTGCGCACACATTTTACTCACGACTAAGGGCTTGTGTAGTCCTCACGAGGTTTTCAGATAATTTATTGATTTAAAACACATAACCATTCTCATCCTTTATATACTGCTCGATTGAATGAGAATAATTATCTAATTGACTCCGGAACAACATTTCATTGGTTTCAACCTCATCAAACTACAATCGGGCCACATTGTACCGTCCATTACTAAATTGGTATTCCTTTTCCGCAGTGAAACCATGGAAACCGAACAGGACGCTACACCAAGATAATCAAAGCAGGCTGCTCGGTGAAAAGCATCATGTTTCCAATTCCAGCTCTGTCTCAACGCATGACTAGCCACCTGTACACAATTTACGTTCATTGCCACTAACAAAAGGGAGTGCAGCCTTTAATTCCAGCACTGCCGTCATAATCAATAGTCTCACATTATTTTTAGTGTACAGTCGCTTTAGGTGCATTTACATTATCTCTCTCCATTATGCTCATTGGCAGAAATTGCATCAGGATAACGGCTTCGGATTTACACGAGAGACTATTCGACTATTCAAAGCTGTTTGCCACTGCTACCAGATAATATTTCAGAAAGGAGGACCGCTGAATTTATTGGCAGCAGACAATGTGGAAACGCATCTTCATTGCTATGGAGAGCTTCCTTTAAAGCGGTAATAGATGGGTCAGGAAACTGTAAGAGTCAGCCATGTCAATACGACGTTGGAATGCCGTGATCTGAAACATTCACTTGAAGATAGCTTCAGCGAAGATGATGTATCCATCATTCTTTTCTCGAGACGATAGTAATTGTAAATGAATTGTTTTCATCGTAGCACACCTTCTATTCGTTCTTGTCACTGACATTGACTGTAACAATCTATCCACGTGTTAAACCATTTCGAGAGCAAAGTTACGTCTGTTCGTGTACCTGGTTCGTAAGAACCGTGAGATTAAGTTTGTTTAATCTGTGTGATGCTGACGGGGTATCTTGATTTTGATCGAAGAAACTTTTTCAGCTGAAGTAAAATATGAAAGCGAATCTGAAATGCTGGAGTCTCCGACTCCTCGTTTTAGTTCTGTTTTTCCTCGGTGTGGGTAATATACTAATATCATTCCGGATGCAAACGGATGTCCGCGCATATCGTGAGCGTTTCATCAAGAGTGACACCAAGCTACAGCACGATGCCAAGGCGATCACTGCAGCCGTCGATGCTATCGTGCACGATAAGGGCACGTATGGTAAAATTCTGAATACGACTGCCGCAAAAGCCAGCAACACAAACTTTGTCGAAAGCAAGACTGGAAAGACTGGTAAAGAGACGGACAGGAGACAGGATTTGAAGCATCCAGTCTCCAAAAAGGATATATCTTCTTTCTTGCAGACAGATCACAGAATTCCAAGAGGATGTCCAGACATCCAAGACAAAAATCTATTCATTCTCACTTTTGTCGTCTCATCGCCATACAATGCCCACCGTCGTCGTGCCATCAGGAACTCGTGGGCGAGGTCGACCGTGGTCGATGGCAAAATGGTGCTTACTATCTTCGTGATGGGCAAGCATCCCAAGTCTTGGGATGATGTCGCCATGTACAGTCTCGATCACGAGATCGCACAGCATAGAGACATATTGAGAGGAAGCTTTAAGGTCGACCATGAAATCAGAACGAGCCTGAAAGTTCTCCTCGGGCTCCAATTCGTCCGTGATCACTGTCATCGTGTGAGCTACGTTCTGGTCGTAACCGATGTCATGTTTGTCAATTATAAACGTCTCGTCAAAGTTCTCAGTAGCGGGAAATATCAGGATAAGCGAGACGCCAAGGTGTGGATGGGAAGCGTTCAGAAAGGTATACGTCCAATTCGCGATTCTACAAACCCGCATTACATCTCAGAGCAGCAGTTTAGCCAATCTGTTTTCCCACCGTTTTGCAGCATAGATGCTGGGTTCGTAATGACATTGTCTGCCGCAAAGGATTTATACAAGTCCGCACAGAGTAAAACCTTATTTCCCTTTTTCGATCTCTATGCAAGCGTCATTGCGAGAGACCAAAACTGGACAGTGGTGGACAGCAATGACATTTTCACTACGAGACGTATGTCCTCAAAGGTTTGCTGGATGGATCGTATCGTCACGGCAGTCGCGCCTGAAAACCCAAACTCATCGAAGACAATATGGAATGACTTGAATAATGTTATCTCCCTGCGGAAGTGCATGGTAGATCCCGATATGGATCTGGTGCTTCCCGATGATGTCAATAACACACGACTCTTGAGAAGGGTCTTAGAGACGGCCGTGGACCACCCCCACGTCTGCTTCTCCTCCCACAGGAGGCCGCAGGATGTTTTCATCCTGGTGCTGATCAGCTCCCGTCCTGAGAATTCCGACATGCGAAATGCCATTCGGAAAACCTGGGGTTCCGAACAAGTTGTAGATGGAAAGCAGCTTAAACTCATTTTTCTGCTCGGGAGGCAAGCTCGCGAAACCAGCGAGACAAGGACGCGTGTAAAGCGAGAGGACGCTCTTCATAACGACATTGTTCAAGCTGATTTCCTGGACTGTCCTCAAAATAATACCCTTAAAGTAATCCTGGGATTACAGTGGGCAAACTTTCACTGCCCACACGCCAAATTCGTCTACAGAGGAGACGACGACATGTTTGTTAATTTTGTGAATCTGATTCAATATCTGAAAAATACTAGTAAAACGGCGGGCGAACATTTCAGACTTTACCTTGGTTCAAAAATGTACGGAAAGGCTAATCCTTCTCCAATGCGAAAGAACCAATCTAATTTGAAAGAGTCCAGTGCTTCAGACAAGCTCTACCTGGGTAAATATTTTCCGCCATATTGTAGCGGTAGCGGTTACGTGCTGTCGGGCTCTGTGGTCCCCGCGATGTACAGGGAAGCTCTCCGGACACCGGTTATAAGTGTTCCAGACGCCTACCAAGGAATCCTCTCCAAGCGAATCGGACTTGAGCCAACGGGACATCGCGGCTTCAAGACCTGGGCTGGGAAAGTCGACGCATGTTCGCTGCGTGCAGTCGACACCATGACCGTTCACGGAATCGGCAAGACTGCTCAGCAGCTACTCGACGTCTGGCACGCATTCAAGGACAACTCAATCAAATGTAAAAATATGCGTGCACATTCATAATCTCATTTGAATTCTATAGAGACTTTGCCAAATTCGTGAACGAATGCACAAATAATAGTAATTGTAATTTCAACTGCAAGTATACTTAATCAGTCCTACGGACAATGCCTATATTACATCAACCTTTTGATGCAAATGACACGGTATGCATATTACGGAATTTTACCATAAATTTGGTGTCTGTTCATCTGTTCAAGCATAAGCTACGATTGCAATTTAGTGCTGACATTGATTCATGACGCGATTCTATGCTAATGATTTTCCCGACTTTTTTTTTTCATTTTGTAACTAAATAGAATTGTAGATAGTCAACCCGATTAAAAACAACAACAACAACAAAGCGGTCTTTTACGGTATTGATAGGGACCATTACAAAAATATGAAATACTGAAGTGATTTCATGGTTCTTGTTATAACGTAGTGTGGCATAAGGATGGATGATTAAATGGTTGAAGTCGTCGTATAAAGGAAGCTCTTGCCGAGCTCTGAACGAAAGTGTGTAATTGAAGTCACTTATTTGGCAGAGAAATCAGACACCTGAAATAGCAGTATGGTTATCGAAATTCCCAGGATATTTTGTGTGTCCTTATAAAGTGCATTCAGATGGTTACTATTTTTTTTTTTATAGGGAGGTATTAGAGATACCTCATCCTCCTACCTGTGAAGAAGTAGGCCTATAGTCATGTTACAGTATGTTTTAAAATCACTTGAAACTATAATGTCTGCATGAGGGAGTACTCGATAGTCATTTTATATTCATACTGAAGTCTTGTGGTGTTACTTAGCGGCAATATGTGATATACAATGTGTGTACCATGGTTGACAAAATATCACTTCATAATCAATCGTATTGTCCTTTTCGTAGCCACTGCTATATTCAATTTTCACCACAGTCAACGTATCCATACTCCTAACCCAAACAGGTGTGGTCGTTTCTGGCGTAATTCTGCTCTTCTATAAAACCGTATGTAAATGTATTGATCGGTTGTACGAAGGTCTAAGTCTTTTCATATATTACGAACTTTCTGGCAGCTAAAGAGACTTAAACGGATAGTATAGAAGTGGTTGAGGTTAGGAGTCAGCTTTTAACTTTTTTTTGCGAGATAATTTGTAATCATTTTGTAAATGTAAAAGAGCAAACAATTCTCAAAGGAATTCATAGTTTATTCGATGAAAATCGGTTTTGAAATGGCTGAGATATCAAAACCCAAAGTAAATCAAAGCAATCCTGATAAAAAGTGGGTCCCACCTTTTATTAGGATCACCTTGCTTTGGATATCTCAGCCATTTCAATACCGAGTTTCAGCAAATTAACTTTTAATTCTTCTTAGAATTATATACTCTTTCAAATTTCATAAAAGGTTTCTCATTATCTCAAAAATTATCATCAAAAAAATTGAAACTCTGAAGACCCAACCCAAACTGTACCATTCCTTTAACCTGTATGGCATCACAATAAAGAAAAAGTGGCCTTCTATTTTGCCCCGTTTTAATCTGCTTTGTTTTCTCTCGGATATATCACGTGACAGTCCGATAACATTGTGAACAAATATAGGCCTACTCTTGCTAAGTTATTTAAATTCTCAATTTAGATCCTTACTTACATAATCGATGGTATACGCGCACACACACACTCACGCACGTAAAATAATTCAGAATAAAAAAGAAAAAGAGGAAACAAAACGTAAATGAATGGGCTGATGTAGAATAGGGCTCATGTTCATCTGAGAACTATCATCTTTAAAAACGTTTGAAGAAACATTATTGAGACACAATTGTTATAATTAGTAATTCGCGTTTTAATGCCGAAGAAGTTGAAGATGATAAGCTGGTACTGCGATGTAAATAAATACATCTATCACTGAATCTGAAATTAAATGTAATCATTACACATTGTATTATACGCATACTTATCTTAGGCCCATTTTACAGGCTGCTACAATCACAATTATGTTAACTCACTGTATTCACCCCTCGGGGTTTCGTTAAAGGGATAATTTACCATTATTTTGCAGATGAAACAAAAACCCAGCATCAATGCTTCAAAATGGTTCTAAAATGTGAGTTAGGGATGGAAACAAACAATGTAAAAGTTTAAACCAGTATAATCGATGTCAAATATTGTTAAATATACAAAATGTGAACAATAGTTATAATGAAAATGTTTCCAGACTAAGACGTCTACATTCATGGTTTAATGAGAAAAACAGTTATATCTCCTTATTTTAGACTTTATTGCCAAAATGTTATACAGAAGGATGTTTTGTGATACAAGTGACCTACACGTAATTATGCATCGAAAGTGATATCTTGAACATTTTTTTAAATCACTGCTCCCAAATGGAAACAGGACCTCTAACATGACAACCAGACATTACATAACGTGTCTGCATTTGTTGAGCACATATATAAAAAGGGTTTTGGGATGAGTAAATGTGGTTTCAGTTATGGCAATGGGTATCAATGTGCACATGGTGTTTATTCATTATGTCACTTTACCAGCTGGTATCTTTGGCCTATTTATTGAGGACAGGGAAAGATTGGCTGAGTTGTATGTATATTTAGAACTTTCATGATAAGGCATTATCTGGAAAATTTGTAACCGATAAAAAGCAATTACGTTTTTATACTAGACTATCAATACTATTTCAATTTCAATTTATTTTCATATTTATCACAAATAGCACAAAAAAGTATAACTACACGATATGAAAATTATATAAAACATAACTTAGATTAAACTTCACCGGAATGTACAAAAGTTTGTCCTGGTATAAACACACTGTAAACAATCAATACTATTGATCATATATTTCATGGCAGGGCGTTCTGTTTCTACATCCATATTTCACCAGCTGACTGTGGTTTTACGATTAGGCACAGATCCGTGACAGATGTGCAGTTTTTGTTTTGTTTTCTACTGTCTGAGATTGGGATGAAACGATTTCTTGTGAATAATAAACTCAAACAGCTCTGTTTTAAACAGTGTAATCTGTTTACACAGTATACACAAATATAGCAAAGTTAAGCACAAAATTACAAATGCTGCGGAGAAAACTATAATAGTCTTTCAAACGAGCAATAATGAGTGACGAATGCGGGTGATTTTGGGAGTACAGAGAATCTATCAAATGATGTATCCGCATTAAGCAGGGTATTAAATTGTTATCCATATAGATTTCCCCCATTTCTCTTATGTTATGCAAACGTATAAGGTTAGGAAATATTAACCATAATCTCTGACAATGCTCACCATAACGTCAACGTGCATCAATTTATCAAAATATTAACGCTAGCTGTCGAGATAATCATTATACCATCACAGTGTCACGATTGTTTTTAATACATGTGTATTTTTATTCAGTTGAAATGCTCTACGATTGTTAGATTTTATATTTGTTTTATCTTTGTTCATTTATGTATACATGTATAATAGTGACTAGCTGAAAAAACAGCCTCAGGAAACAGCCTCAAGCTGCGACTCTTGAATCCATGTTTGAATAAAACAATCAACCGAACAAACTAACTTTCTTATGTACAGTCAATGTTTTACCCAGGTTTTGCCTGCAATTTTGCGTGTTTATCTTGTTCTTAGAGTGCCCCACTTATATCAACTGAAATATGTGAAAAAATACGCGTGGGCGAAGGTCACATATTCAAATTAAAAGCTCCATTAAGTGTCAAGCTCAAAAGCTCTTACATTAATGACCCACCTAACGCCTCTTAACGAAATTTAGAATTCTCAAATCATTGAAATATCAATACCCTATTACTGCGTTATGAAGTTAAGCAAACTTATTTAAAAGTATACACAATCCAATAGCTAGCATCATGCCAAGCTGGCATTCTTTAATTCATATGCATTTCAAACTATGGTGCTGTAAAATGATTGAACTTGGGAGGGGTCATTCTATGTTGGCCCGACCCCGGTGCTAGGCCTGAAGGTGTATTTCATATTCCCGAAATGACTGCCCTGGAGAGAGAGAGGGGGAGAGAGAGAGACTGTCCAGTGCTGTGGACCTCAAGACATGCGCAGTTCGAGGCTTCGAAAGTCCGAAATTAGTGACTGGAAGAAAAACAAGTTTGAAGCCTGCTGACCAGACAGATTTAGCCAAAGCAAAGAGTTATCAGACACGGCCATTGGTCTGTGGGGCACGGCAGGGAACAATTCGAACACACACTTTTGGATCGGGCAGGCACGGAATATTTGACACGGATGTCCTTTTAATAGTGTGAATAGGTGTCCTTATGTAGGGTGGCTCCAAGTGACAGAAAATAACAAGGTGTACAAGCTTTAGAACTTTTTTATGCGCAGTGACGAGGACCTGAAGAACAACTGCCAATGGCTAGATCGTCCGAGTCCTTAAGACCAGTGGTCATCTTGGCCATCCTCCTCGCTCTCGCGGCCAGCTTGGTCGCGCTGATCCTGTCTTCAATTAGTATTGCCAAGTACAACGATGGCACCATCGAAGTCAACGCCCGGGCGCAGACCCGAGAGAATAAGGCACAATCTCAAGGTAACCCATCCCATGTTTTGTGTTCAACCACTTCTATGATTGTTCATAAGGTGGTCTTACACTAGCTGTCACTTTTGTCAAACTTGTGTGGCATCAATTAATAACAAACTTTTTTTTCCCCACTATCACTTCAAAGGATGATGTAGTTTTGGATGAGGTGGAGAGTGGGATTCTAACCTTTTTTTTTTTAGAGAGAGATATATTTAGAAACCATTTATGAAATTTTAGAGAGCATTCAATTCTAAGAGGAATTCATTTTTTTCTATGTTAGTCGGTATTGAAATGGCTGAGATGTCCAAAAACAAATTAAAACAAAGTGGTCCTAATAAAACGTAGGTTCCACCGTCTACTAGGACCTCTTCGTTTATGGATATCTCCGCGATTTCAAAACTAATTTCCATCAAATATATAAACATTGAATTTCTCTTCGAATTATATGCTCTTTCATACTTTACGAGGTTTCTCATTATCTCACAAACAAGTTGGAAACCTGAAGACCCATTGCAACCAAAACTATATCATCCCTTTAACGCTGGTAGAGGCTCGTTCCTTCTCATAATACTGCGATATTGAACAAAAATAAAAATAACATAATTATGACAGTACCATATTGTATAGTCCGCATTCGCAATTTTTTCGTCGACCATGAAAACCAATCGTGATGATAAATGCAGGTTTGTCAACGGATGAAATGTAAACAAGATTAGTTGATTATAAGATGGAAGTGAAGCTACGCTGGTAGGTTTGGAGAAATGTAAGTAGGAAGATCAAGATATAGTGGAGAGAGAAAGACGGAGAGAGGGGAGGGGGGAGGTATGACAGATACAGAGAGTATTAAGGAGGCAATCAGAGAAAAGTAAAGAGAGACAGAAAGGCAAACTGACAGGGAGAGATGGGGGAGAGAGAACGAGAAAAAGGAAAAAATTGTGATGGTCTTTTGGTGTTGATTTAATTTTGCATTGGTCATGCCGTTGGGCATGGCGAAGGCTTGTTATGGAGTGACCACCTGTTCGGCCATCATTGATATTTAGCTGGTGTTGACCATGGACCTACAACGTTGTAGGTCCATGTGTTGACAGTCCAATGTTGAAAACGCAGCTGCCCGCATTCCTTTAATTTGGAATACAGTGTATTTGTCCGTTGCGTTTTGAATTTGCAAGGTATTGGATTCATAATTTTTCAAGCTCAACTGCGATTACCAAAATGTTGCTTTAAAAAAAAAGTCACGTAAATTCTGTAGTGACCTCGTAATAAGGGGAAAAGTGTCCGTCACTATATGTACGCCGACAAATCTGCCCCTTGTTCGCTGGACTCTTGTTAAAGAGGAAATCCAGTCCAAGAATAAGTGAGTCTGATAAAAAAAAGAGTAAACTCTTACGAGTTAAACGGTTAAAATTTGACTGAAATCGGATGAAAAATAAGGAAGTTATGAAATTTTGAAGATTTGCTAATTTCTGCAAAATAGTTCTTTTCAATGGATATTGATATGCAAATGAGTGAGCTGACCATGTCATAACCTCACAATTTTGCATTGATCATGTACAAAAGAAAAAAAAAATATGGTAAGTTGTGAGGGAATGACATGTTCACTTTGCCATTTGCATATTCATATTGACTGTTCAAGAACTGTTTCCTCAAAAATAAGCGAAAGTTCAAAATGTAATAATTTCCTTATTTCTTCCAATTTTGATCAAAATTTTACCGTTAAGCTCGTAATATTTTACTATTTCTTACCATCAGACTACCTTATTTGTTAATCCACAAAATATAGTTAATATGCCTTTGGAAACTTTTCACAGGCAGCGGTGCTTTCAATATCACTTTGTGAAATGTTGACTCTAAAGAAGCTTGTATGTATGTAAAGCCAGTTTTTCTTGATCAGATATGAGCCCACACTCGACTGAAACAAACCATATCACCAATCGGTTCATAATTACTTACACATTGCAACGTTTTTATAAACGAGTTTACCATTATCCATTTTGAGTTGATGGATGCACTACCCAGTGCCGGCGACGAAAAGAAAGAAAGAAAATAAGGAATGAAATGACGGTTGAAAACGAAAAGTCTGAAGATAGTTGCATTTCGCATCAAGCTTTGAACTTGAATTCTTTTGTGCGATGACGTTTGATAGTACTCAAAATTTTGGCGCGCTCATCGCTTGGTCTCATACCGATATACCGTTACCATGTTTGACCGGCCTGGAGGGATAATCAACACATTCTTTTGTTCATGGACGTAGGTGAACGGACGGGAAAACACGGATAGATAAGCATCAAGGCCAAAGGTCTGAAAATACTTCGATCAATCGGCTGCACTGTAATGTTCGAATCATTCTCTGCCACTATTGAGTGTGCCCCTTTGGCAGGGCAAGAGATTTAAAAGTGAAATCCATCCCAAATATATGTTAGTCTGATAAAAAAGACTACAATTTTACGAGTTCAGTGGTAAAAATTTCACTGCAATTAGATGAAAAATAAGGAAGTTATGACATTTTGAAGTTTTGCTAATTTCTGAAAACAGTTCTTGTACAGTGGATGTGAATATGCAAAAAACAAAAAAAAAAACAAAAAACAAACATGTCATAACTTCACAATTTTCCATTGATCATGTACAAAAAAAAAAATGACGAAAATTCAATGTTTCTGTCATTGAAGTCTGAAGCATGATGTTATTCCTGGTTGAATAACTTCAGAATAGTGTTCAGATAGATTTACGAGGATTTGAGCCTCCGGCATAATTGCGTTTGAATGAGAAACTTGAAATTTAAATTTTTTATGCACGAACTATATGGCAAGATTTGAGGGAATGGCATGCTCATTTTACCATTTGCATATATTCATATTGACCGTTCAAGAACTGTTCCCCCAAAAATAGCGAAACTTCAAAATGTCATGACTTCCTTATTTTTCGTCCGATTTCGATAAAAATTATACCGTTGAATTTGTAATATTTTACTCTTTCTTTTCAGATTAACTTATATTTTGACTTGATTTTCCCTTTAATGTTACCAGCTGGGACTATAGTGAGAAATCGAGCAGATAAAGATATACAAGTACATTAAGGTTGGAAATGGAAATTGAGGAAATGATTTAAAATGATAAGTTCTGCAACGAATTTTATGGACCAACAGAGTCCAGGTTCTGCTGTAATTTCCCCTTCTTCTTCTTCTTCTTCTTCTTCTTCTTCTTCAGAATGATGTAATAAAATGACGTTCTCTTTGTCTCCATTTAAGATCGAGTCTGGACGATTGCCATTAGCGATTACGGAGTGAATCTGGAATATCTGTAAGTACTTTATTTTCATTTCATTTCATTTCATTTCATTTCGTTTCGTTTCGTTTCGTTTTGTTTCGTTTCGTTTCATTTCATTTCATTTCATTTCATTTCATTTCATTTCATTTCATTTCATTTCATTTATTTCCACTTTCATAATTAATTTACAAAAATTGCATAAAAAAAACAACCAACCAACCAACAAACAAACAAGAATGCATGGTATCAAATTTGATTATATTATTATTCTATCGGGGACAATTCCCTAATTATATTAAACACGTTTTGATCATGTTATCATTATCGATTATCTATAGTTATGTAACAGATGGATAGCATTGTAGTGACTATAGAATCTCTTTGAGTATCTCGGAGATCTCATTTTCAGGCTTGTTGATTTTATCGAAGTTTAGAACTTTCTCGGTCTTTTCTTTCTCTCCTGGCATGAATTATCTCCTCTTATAAATTCACCCAACATTTAGCCATCTCTCTCATATGTTCTAGAAGTGTAAGTGTTCTCCTATATAATTGACCTCAGATTAATATGGTAAATGAGGAAAACCAATAATGTACACATTCGCATATCACATAAACCAATAAAATAGTTATTAAAATGGTGTGTGTTGCGATGGGGTATATATGTATGCGTATTAGACTATAACGTACACATTCGTATATCACAAAAAAAAACCACAATAAAATAGTTATTAGAAATTGTGTGTATGGCAATGAGGTACAACTAATGTATATATATATATATATATATATATGCGTATTAAAGTCTGATTGTGTAGAGGACAATTATTTCGTTTGTTCATCATCATTTCATTTATTTCATTTCCATCAACATAAAACTTTTACATATATTATAATGCAAAGAGCAGTGCAATATTGTAACAAAGGAAAATACTGAGAACTAAAGTACAATCTACACTGTTATTTTTCTGATTATACCACTTCAAAATTGTCGGAAATGGAGAGGTCTACTGAAAAGCAGGGCTTGTAATTTGCAGTCTCAGAGTGAACAATTACCAAAATCTCGTGCATTTCTTATAATCTGATTTTACTAACAACATGGCAGTAATTGTCTTTTATTGAGAGTTTTGTTGCACTCAGTAATTCCATGCCTTAAGTATTACCATCCTTACTAACCTCAATCTACTACACGGAGGGGAATGAAAATTTAACAAGTAATCATTTCAGCGATTTTTCCCTATTAATTGTTAACAATTCCACAAATTGATCCTGAAAACGATGTCCACAGAGATAAACAGACAAGCTAAAGCAGGAGGAGATAGGCACAATTTGAAAATAAAACAAATGAATGATAGCCATCATCGTTCATCTCTTGTGGCGATCGAAAATGTTTGATGCTGACGACAGTGTTTTTATTTCCCGCGCAGGAACGAAGCGACGAATGAAATCAAAGGATACAACGTAGACATCGTGAACGCAGGTGAGATGTCTCCCCCTTCGTCCATCCTCCCTCCTCCCTTCCCCCTCCCCCTTTCATCCTTATTTCCTTCCTTCCTTTCAGACTCTCGCATCGTTACTCGTTCAAATGCTGATAAGAGTACAAGGATGTGGCTACCACTGGTAAGACTACTGCACGAGATCATTTATCATTACTATAACCAGGGAGGTGGACCTCCCTGCTATAACCGTCAACCCAGAGGGAATGAAATGGTTAAACATTATAACTGTTGCTTCCGTCTTCTCCAACATGCAAGGACGGCGGATGAATCCGGCTGCTTATCGGCGAAATCTCACGATCGATCGATGCGAGTTGTATTTGGTTTCCTGCAGTATACAGCAGATTTCAGCTTCTCTCGTAACACAGAGGCGGATCCAGGAATTCCGTAAAGGGGAGACGCCTTAACAAAATGAAAGGGGGGGGGCGCATGCGCCCATTTTTTGTTTTTGTTTTTGTTTTAACAACATATAAAGAGGGGGCGCGCCCCTTTGCGCTCCCTCTGGATCCGCCACTGTAACAGGTGGCACCAAGGACTCAAGGTGTCAAAGTTTATCTCACAATTGGGATCGTACTTACAAGCATGACAAGTCTTACATGACTGAATCCCTCACTGTGCGCATCCACCCACCGAAGTAAATCGATAAAAGCGCCACCTTTTGTACGCAGCTTGAAGAGGCAGTGATTTTAGGTAGACTGGTTGCCTGACACAATTCAAACTCTACACGCGACATTATAATGGGGGCTGTTTGAGCCGATCAGAAAGCTTGTTCGAGGCGTGCCCGACATTGCAACAACTTGTGCATATAAAGTAGCTTTCATGTGTTAGAGTCCCCCTACAAAGGGCACGGGTGAATTGAATGCCTTGTTTATCTGTCTTTGTTTTTGTTTTGTTTTGTACCTCAAGAGAAAATTTTCCATCGATTTCAGTGCACACTCTAAGAAAAAAAGGTTCTCAAATGGTTCTCGTCGGCTCCAAAATGGTTCTCATCAGATGGTTCTCGCAAAATGGTTCCGATGAGCACCTATAAATGGTTCCCAATCGTAATGGTTCCGTTCGTCACCATTTGCTAGTATGCGACCCAGTCCCCGAGTGTTATTTGTGGTACTCTTGCAGGTCAAACAATATCTTTAGGTCCACTTTCATTTTTCCCCTTGCTGTATATTCGAATGCCAGATGTAAGAATCACCAAAACTGTGGTATTGGTACAAAAATATTGTATGTGTTTCTACTGCTTTGATAATAAAAAGTACATAAGATTGTTTTTATCGTAGACTAATGACTTCTCTTGGCTGCGTGCCAACTGACAGCTGCCACGATCCAATTTTAGCGCTCGATCAGATATGCGTACGCGTACACGTACACATACTAGTACTGCACTGTAGGACTATGTAACCGCCGCGGCACGCGCCGCGGCTATATGTAGCCCTGTGCTGCCTGCCTGCTGCGCGCCTATGCAAACCTACCACCACAGCGGCAGAAAGAGGAGAGTACCAATACAATACAAATACCATGCATGCAGCAGCAAGCTGCAGACGGCTGTGGACATACATCACCAGTATCACACCCATATAACGAACGGCACCCGGCTACGTTTAGACATTAATTTTGTCAGAAGTGGACTGGAAACGTGTCACTGTCAATTCCATTTTCGCCATGGCAGTCATCACAATTTAGGAGAATATAGGTAAGATTTTTAGTTTTAATGTGGTTTTATCTCATTTTTAGATGACATTCGTTGGTACAAAATCAAGTTAGATTCATCACTCAGTTTTCGTTTTCAGTCAGTGAACGGTTAGCTATATCTAGATCCTAACGTTAATGTTAGATCTAATTTGATCCAAGCTGCTATCTTGTGTAATGTTTACCAGGTACAGTACATCCAGATCTAACAATAACATGTTAGGCCTAACACTTTACAATTAGAAATTTGGCATAGCAATGCCAATGGCCAATGGGCTAGCCCGAACAGACGCCGTGCGGGGCCGGAGCATGGCTGTCACGTTTTTACAGCGACTGGGCCGGGCTAAGTTACTTAGCTAGGCCTGCATTATATAACCCCGGGACGCTCCGTGTACACAGTTACACACTGTTGGGGCTGGTCGCAGTTAGGCCTGCATGTACGTTTATGCCTATTAAAAATAGAGTCTAACGTTACTAACTCCGAAACACAGCCCGAATGCCGAACGCAAAGATAACTGTGTACAAGGAGCGCCCCGGGGTAACATGGTAAGGTCTACCGGTACATGCAATAACTTTTGTTCTATACGGTAAGTTATAACTGTCATTGTTAACGTTTAATAGAGCCATAAATAGAGCCTAGAGGTCTGTCTACAGCCCAGTAGGCCTAACTTGGTAGGTCAAAATCTCTTCAGTGTGTTTTCAGGCTTGTTCTAAGTAAGGAGTCACGTCATGAAATGCCGTGTTCTGTTTATCGAATTATAGCAATGACTTTGTTTTATTAACGCGGTGTAGGTCTATTGTTTCTTTCAATTCATATGTCAGGGAAGTGGACACACCAACATGCACAGAAACCAGGGAACAAGTAACTCCGGCCGGGACGATGAAGCAGAACGTACGTGTTTGGGTCGCTGGTGCGGTTAGGGAAAAAGGTAGACTCTACATTGATCAGAGAGACAGCCCGTGACAGACCGTTGACAACATAGGCCAGAACCGTCGCAGGCTTAACACTAGCCAAGAATGAGCTGGGCGGCCACAAGAATTCATCGATCAGAATAAGAGCCCGGGATAGCCCATTTACAGCATCAGCCAGAACCCTTGGCTAGTCGAGAATGAGCTGTGTGGCTAAGACGATACATCGATCAGAATGACAGCCCGTGATAGCCCGTTGACAGCATCAAACAGAACCCTGGGCTAGTCAAGAATGATCTGGGTGACCAACAGAATACATCGATCAGAATGACAATTTTAGCCCGATAGCCCATTGACAGCATCGACCAGAAACCTACGCTAGCCAAGAATGAGCTGAGTCAAAGAAAAAACACTGATGCTGCCAGAGAAAACCTTTGAGAAATATGTAGATAGGGTAGGTAAGTCCCTTTGCATTGACTTATAGTGTACATTTTATAGCTGCTCTTTCAGAATCTGCCGTTAACCAAATATTCATGTCAGGCGACTTTTTGTTGGTTTGTGTGATGGAGGGTCACATATGTTTTGTTATGATTCCAATACAGTACAATGGATGTATTTTGAACTTACAATGTACCAGTGATAATGTTTCACTATGATTTGCATTTAACAGCTTTGAATCAACTGTATTGGGGGTGGGGGTGGGGGGGGGGGGGGAGGGTAGACGTACCGAGATCAGACTACATGCCAATCTGAGAAGTGGAGTCATTCATAGTTCTAAACTTTAAAAGCACAAACGGAAAATGTTCTTTATACTTCTCCTGTCATTGTGTGGTCGATTTCTGCACACTTTTAAAGTTTGCACCTAGACTGGTAAAACTTATTGCATTTATACCCACGCAGGAATTACGTATTGGGTAGACAATTGAAGATTATGTAATTTATTGCAAAGCACTGATGCACCTCTTGTCACCAGTTTATATTGCTTTTGCAGAAATACAAAATGTGCATGTACGTGGTGGTGGTGTTTAAAAGACTGTTGGCAAATTTGGTGAACAAAATGAAAAATGCTAACAACATATTATTGTCATAGGCAGGTTATAGAACAGCAAATTCAAACCTCAGCTTTAGGCCTGCATCATATATAGTTTACTCTAATGAATTTGTTGCTCTGCTTTTAAAAAAAGTGTAAATTTTTATTGATTCCCAATGTTACATATTTTAGATCATGGTTGAGGAATTTTGTTCATTCATGCTTGTGAAACTGTGTGGGTGTCGTATCCTAGCTCTTTTCCCCTTGGGATTCTTATTATCCTTCACATTATAAAACAATGTGTTCTTTTCTCTTTTTTTCTTGTTTTTTTTTATGTGTGTTTTCGTAGGACATGCTGTAAATTGTCAGAAGTCATGATTAACCTGAATTGATACTCTTCTTGTGTTTGCAGTTGTATAGATGTGTCTATGGTGCTTTCAAATTGCAGAACAACAACAACAAAAAAGGTCACTCGTATACAAACAAAGATAAGTTAATTCAAATACTCGACGTTATGAATGTGAAGTGAAGTGAAGAAGTGTAAAGCTTATCCTATCCCAAGTATCATACCTGCAATATAATGTATGTTTTCTGTGACAATGCCAAAGGTCCTGTTTAATGGAATTGTTTTCCTGCCCTTTGTAGTTGCTTTTAGGACAAATATGCTTAAAAAAAAAACAACACCGAACAAACTAGCAAATATGTGGAAAAAGTTCCTCATACTACTTAAGTAATGTACTTGACCTTTGCCTTTCTTGAGACTGACACAATTACTGTATCTCATCCATGCAGGAATCATTTCACAGAGAATTAGAAATTTTGTTATGTATTTCAAAAGCCTGATGCACCTCTTGCTATTTCATATCATCTGTACAGAGATGTGTGATGGTATTTCAAGAACTGCTCGGTACACAAATGACAAATATTGTGGAAAAAGAATTGTAATAGTGAACAAATGAAAATATTTTGTTAAGAATATTTGACTGATTATAACATGACAAATACAAACCTCACCTTTAGATTGTAAAAGTGAAGGTGAATAAATACATTTTTGCGAATTTGTGAAAGAGCAAATTTCTATGGTTTACAGTTATTGAGTAATGTTTCATGAAAAAATATTGGTGAATGTCATGCACATGTATTCATGCTTGTGAAACTCTGTGTGCATGGGTGTGTTATCCTTGCTCTTTTTTTTTTCCAGTGTCAATGATAATGTGTGACATGCTAATGTATTGCTAATATACATGTTTTGAACGTATGTTTGACTGATGAGATGAAATTCAGATGAATTCATTTCATTTCAAATGAGTTTGTGATGCACATTTTCAATGCAGATAGGTAATGTACCTTTAAGAATGGTGCCAATGAAGCACCTTACCAGCACTACATGTGAAACACACCAAAAATACACAGACATCAATTCACATACTACATTCTAAGAAAAAATAAAAAGGTTCTTTTGAGCACCATTAAATGGTTCTCAGCACTGTCACAATAGCGACACCTTTTTTGGAGCCTGTGAGAACCTTTTTTAAATGGTGCCTGTCAGCACCTTTTAACATTGGTGCCCATTAGAACCTTTTCCAATGAAATGGTTCCCATGAGCACCTTTCGAAAAGAGTCAAAAAGGTGCCCATCTTTAGTCAAAAAGGTGCCCATGGGCACCTTTTAAATGGTACTGACGAGCACCATTTCATCGGGAAAAAGGTTCTAATGGGCACCTTTTGCAAAAGGTGCCGACAAGCACCATTTAAAAAAGGTTCTCACGAGCACCTAAAAGGGTGTCGCTATTGTGACAGTGCTGAGAACCATTTAATGGTGCTCGAAAGAACCTTTTTTTCTAAGAGTGCATGGTTAAAACGGTTTATTTTGTTAAATGCTGTGCATTGGGATTGTGATTCCTACTCAATGCTGCCACAGATCAGCGTCGACTATATGGCTGTTTGAATGGGGCTTGCTCAGTGGGAAGCAAAAAAAAAAAAGAAAAAAAAAAGAAGGTCCGTGAAGACTGTCGCCATTCAGTCCACCCGTAAAACTGAGGTCAACTGTACGGCGATCTCACTGCAGAATTTTATCTATCTATCTATCTATTTATATCTACCTAGGTATACCTATCTATCCATCCATCTATCAATCTATCTACCTCTCTCTCTCTCTCTCTCTCTCTCTCTCTTATATATATATATATATATATATATATATATATATATATGTATAACAGAATTTTCCGTTTTATTCATCAACCCGTGTTTGATAAGTCGACTACACGTGCTAACAGGAGACCTTTCCGTATGATTGCTATTAGAAATTATCAGATTAGAAGTTATCCTTGACAAACTTGATAATCTGAGTCTCCCGTTATCTTCTTCTCACCATCCAACTGATTAAACATCTTTTTATCATATACATGCAGGTTCCTAAAAGATTAACCAATTTGAGAGAGAAAGAGAGAGAGAGAGAGAGAGAGAGAGAGAAAGGGGGAGAAAAAAATAACCCGCTGCTTTGATACTGCGAACGAAAGGAAAGGGGCAAAGATAAAAATCAGTATGCGCAACACAACAATAATATAGAGGGCATTGACCCTAAAGTGCTTTGTTACAATTTGTTCTTTCACTCATTACGAGTATAAATGTTCATAGATTATAATCAGAGACAAAATGTCAAAATACGGTGCTATTATTCACTGAGGAATAGATGCGTTTATCGTAATTATGTTGCCATAGAAACAAGGAAAGCCTTCTGCAGTTCAGCCTCTTATATTTGCCCTTGAAATACACTTATGATATGCATTATTCATAGACAAGAGAGAGAGAGAGAGAGATAAAGACAGATAGATAGAGAAATACAAATATAATCATACACATAATTTTATGTGTAGATATGGACAGATTCCAAGAAAATAAATTGGCCTACAATGGTAAGAGAATTGTTTACTAAAACAGATCTAATGGCTGCATGCTTTGCGATGCACTATATTCGCCCCCATCTGTATTCAGTCTGTATTCAGCCCTCGTTATGGTGCTCGTACAATATAAGATAGTAGCACTGTGTCGCATATCATAACTGTCATGTATTATGTGTACATTAGTAGCTATTCGAGATTATTGAAATATCTTTACATTAGAGTGTATGGTATTTAAAGGACAAGTCCACCTTCATATACAATATGTGAATTGAGTAAATGCAGCAATATTAGAAGAACACATCAGTGAAAGTTTGGGGAAAATCGGACAATTCGTTCAAAAGTTATGAATTTTTAAAGCATCTGCACAGTCACTGCTGGATGAGAAGACTACTATACAGTGTATGATGTCACATGTGTACAACGATATAAGAAGAATATAAAGAGAATTTCACAAAAACTGTACTTTTTGAAGAAATTGCACATTTTCTCTACTCGTCACTGAGTATATTAAGGGTAATATCATTCCCCCTTGCCTTCTTAAAGAGGGAAGTCAAGTGTTCTTTTATTATAATCAGTTATGAGAAAAGTGAAAATATCTTGAATTTTCCTTATATTTTCTTTATATCGTTGTTCACATGTGACATCCAGCTGTGACTAAGCAGATACTTCAACTTTTAAACGAATTGTCAGAAAACTCTTGCTGATGCATTCACTCAATCCACATGTCTATGAAAGTGAACTTGCCCTTTAACAATGAACAAGATTGAACAGTACCTGTTGCAGTGGTTTCTCTATGCAGCAAGCAAGATTATAATATCGTGTTTACATTGCAGTTTGTACCCTTGCCAACAAGACCTGCATCCTGGTGTGGGATGTCAAACAGCGGTGCTGGGACACCGAGCCAGGCCAGAGGGCCAGGGGTGGAGTCGGACTCTTGGCCCGATGGTACGACGCTTGCACAGGTCGGTCGAATCCCTAGAGTTTTCTCTCGTACAGAAAGCGATTATGAACCAATCTTATACATCCTACCTAGCTATTAGTGTTAAAGAGCAATAATAAAATGTTAACTTGCTTTTGCACAATATGAAATGAGCACACCATAATCACATTAGTATATTAACACTGTATTCGGACCTATCTAGTACTCGCTCCATGGCAAATGAATGAAATACTAAATAAATAAACAAAACACAATATACTAACACAGATATTATTCTTTGCATATTATCAAGAGATAGACAGACCGGTAGGCAGCTAAGAAGATAGACGGATTGATATATAGATGGATAGATAGAATCAATCAATCAATCAATCATAATCAATCAATCATTAATTGATTGATTGATTGAAAAATACTGCTAATATTTCACCTTGTTCATTCATTTATCACCTGTATATAAGTAGTAATGGAAACAATATTTTTACCCTATGCCCCATTAAAATGTGAAAAAAAAAAAAAGATGGCTCTTCAACCCGTTTTCTGAACAAACTCCTTATTTGAATCTGGTCGTGCAGGTTGGGTGAACACGTACGACCGTAGTCTCACCTTCGCGTTCACACGCGCATTCGTGAAGAAGAAGGATGTCGCCCTCTACGCCGTGAACTCGTCACCCGTCGACTACCGAAACTTGACGGGGCTCACAGTCGGCTTTATCGACGGATGGGCTTCTGACGAGCGCTGCCTCGCGAGATACGCAGAATCAGCAGACATTACTGTGAGTGAAGTTCATTGCTTGGATGAAGCAACGATTACCTAGTGCATTCATTTATGGGAAAAAAAAGAGCATGCAGGGCCCTGTTTCATAAAGCAGTTCGTAAAGTTACGCATGACTTTATGAACGGCTGCATGGAATATAAAGTGCCAATATGCATGCCCATTTTTCCCTTACGTTTTAGCAAAGTACAACTGTATGTCAATATTTCATCTATATTGGGGTAAAAAGACACTTCAACTAAAAACGTGGGTTAACATGTAAGAATAAAAATTATCATATACAAATTTTGACATTATAGCTATTGAAATTAGCAATGATTAGGAAACCCACCTGGCTTGCCATATTCAAGTCGTTCGTGAAGTCGTGCGTAACTTTACGAACAGCTTTATCAAACAGGGCTATGATTTTTTTTTTTGTACAAATCTTCCCACTATTTCTTTTTTCGTTGTTGTAACTCCAAAGATGGTAAAAAAAAAACTTTGAGCTTTATTCTAGAGAAATTCTGTTATTAATTTTATCATCACTATAATTATCATGCTTATTTTCTAAATTCTTCGGTTTGTGAACGTGCACGATGTATGTGTGTGGATGTGTCATGCTCGGAATAATAAGCACCTGAAGGTTATTTATTTACCGTTTTTCAATCTACTTCTGACTTATTAACTCGTTAAAAGTAATGGTTTCATCACTATTCTGTTCAAGAGGAAAAAGCTTCCTCGTGTGCAGGGGGGTGCCAACTCCCACACCCTTCCCTCACTTGCAGCTGTGCCCCCCCCCCCCCCCACTCACACACGCTCACACACTACGTATGACCATGAATGTATACAATTCATAATTATCTTTGAGCGCTATTTTCCTGTGCGAGAGTATAGAATCATTACTTCGTGAGTTGTGTTTCCGCCCATTCTCCCTTCCTCGTTACATGGAAATCGCCTCACTGGATTGAGACCTCTACATATAGTTTAGGGACTTATTCATTGCAGTAAAATTCCCCTCTGTGCTTCTATTGAATTCGATACAGCTGCCATCTTTAACACAAGTTTTTTTTTTTTCAGTTCAGTTCAGTTCAGTTCAGTTCAGTTCAGTTTTTATTTCTGCATTTCAAAATCAATACAAATCCACAAATTAACAAAATACTTACATAGTCATTTACACAGCTAATATTCGTAACGTTTGGATCTTACATACATTTTTTTTTTTCAAGAACGAATATCATATATGAAAGGAAGCAATAGGAAATGATAAAAATGAAATGCAGGGGACCATAATTTTAAGACTAGGAATCAGGAAACTGCTACAAGTTCTAAATTTAAAACGGATGGATAGTACATTGAACCTCATCTAGGGCCATTAGGATGGATGGCACTGAATGGAGTGGAACTCGAGTTGTCAGCTTTTACAACACTTCCGTGTTTTTCTCGTGGCGAAAGCGGAGGGATACTTTATATCAAAGAAGGGAAAAAATATGCTGGAAATCGAGTCGACAAGTTTCAACATGCAATCAAAACTTGGATAAATCTTATGATAGGCGTTAGGGTGCCTTTTGTTTGTGATTTTGCCATTGTCTATATTTTACCGTTTATTACGTGTTTTTTCATACCTGATAATTTGATTGTGGTGGATAGACGTGAAAGAAATTACAAGATGAGCCCAGAGATCTCGGTAGCATGTAAGACTGCGTTGGTGCTCTAGCCAGGTTCATGTTGGCCAGTGTGATATTGATTTTTCCCGTTAATATCATTTCCTGCCTTCAAATTACCTCCGATTTATTAAGTCATTTCAGGTCTTACTCATTTAAGATTAATGCTTTCATCACTACTCTGTAATAGATGCGAAAGCCTGCTCTTGTGCAAAAAAAAAAAAAAAAGGGGGGGGGGGGATACCACAACTCACCCCCTCGCTCTGTCGCTGGGCTCCATCGCTTGTATCCCCCCACCCCCAGTATCAAACGATGTCTTGCCCCCATGAAAAAACAAAAATCCGTATGTGTGGCCATGAATGTATGCAATCCAGGAACTATCTTCGGGCGCTATTTTCCCGCGCGATTGTTATGCTAAGACCTGGAAGTAAAGAGCCGGATGTCCCTCCATAGCCAGGTGTTGTAATCAGACTCATGTTGGTCATTCTGTGTAATATGAATTTGCTCCCATTAAACCTGCATTGGCGAGTGTGTATTTTCAGTGTCTAGGCATTCTCTGACTTTCTATCTTTTCTTTCCATTTATTCTCTTGTGCCTCATTCCTTTCACTGGTATTGACCGATTCGGGTTCGTTGAGGGCAGCAGACATTTTATGGCACTGGGCGCAGCCATGAGCTCAAATTGCGGTGTCTCAGCCGACCCCCCCTGCTCTCCCCCACCCCACGGGCAACATGTTTATCGCGCACTTGTAACAAAGGTTCGCGCACTAAGCAAGCATTCGCGCACTCAGTACGAGACGCCTATTGGCTAAAACAACCATGCATCAGTTTTTCATTCTGCGCGCGTGAGAGGGGTGGGGAGAGAGGAGGGGGGGGGGGTCGGCTGAGACACCGCAGTAATGGCGCTGCCCATGCCAAAAATACACATAGCGCGTCACAGAATCGGTCAATACTCTTTAAATTATGTCCTGTTGTTTTATTTCTCCTGTCCGTCCTGTCTTAATTAGTATTTTCATAAGAATTCCTTGAGTGGTTCATAGTATACAATCATGTCTTTTTAGTGGACCTCTTATTTTTTTTTTTCTCTGAACATGACTTCCTACTGTATATTCTTACTTGTCAACTATCATGCTGTGTATTGTTCTCTGCACAATTCCTACGATATAATTCCTGATTTATTCTGTGTTATGTTTTGTTGAAAAAAAAAGAATGAAAATAAATGAATTGAATCGAATCGAATGTGTGTGTGTGCGTGTATGTGTGTGTGTGTGTGGTGTTACATTATGTCTTTCTATGCATCGTTATGTTTTCGCACTTTATTTCATGTGATATTGTGTCATAGCGCACTGGGATTACGGTGTTCACACAGAGCCTGGTTCGCGCTTATCAGGAGGTTACTACATTGTATCTTCTTTTTTGTTCCTAGGGGGCTAGTCTCACAGCCAGTCGCATATTACACTACTCCTCTGCCATGAGGTTGATGCAAGGTCTGCGGTCAGGGGAGGTATGAGAAAACAACAACAACAACAACAACAACAACAACAACAACAACAACAACAGCAACAGCAACAAACACCTTTTTTTTTTCTGACATGGCTTTGTCTTTTGTGGTAACACAAGAAACACGACCTGACCTCCAGCAGTTTTGACAACCGTTTCATAACTGAAAATCACAGCTTTAATATGGAAACATTATGCCATGACTTCTATCATGTACATACATGTACAACAGGGAGCTTTAGATTTGCGGCGCGGACGTTTGAGACGACGCTTGAGCTGAACGCTCTCCTCAGTCTTCCCTGTGTCGTGTTGAAACGTAGCTTTAGATCATGCTGAGACGTAACCTATAAAAAAAAAATGGCGCCCCATGTGATTGGTGCATGAAGTAGCTCTCTACGTCGTGAATTGAGCGGACGTAAATAAGCCAAGAACGCGCAGAGAAATCTCAGGCGACGCAAACTATAAATAGATCGACTTTGATACGCGATTCTGCACATGTTCAGAAAGGGTTTTTTTTTCCCCCTCTGAACGTCCCCGTCGAAAAAATCTAAAGCTACCTATTAGCAGTAAGTTGAGTGCAACATGGCTCACTTGTATACATGCTCTTGATTGGTCGTATTAAAAAGAGAGAGAAAGAGAAATAATTGATACAGAAATGACATTGCTGTTTATCTCTCTCTCTCTCTCTATCTACCTATCTTTATGTCTTCGATGGATTTTTTGCTCATCCATCCTTTTCTCTCTTGTATCCCATCCTCTTTAATCTATCTATCTATCCATCCATCCATCTATCTATCTATCTATTTATATCCATCTATCTCTCTATATTTCTATCTATCTATTTATCTATCTATCTATCTATCTATCTATTTGTCTATCTATCTATATATCTATCTATCTATCTAACTAGCTATCTTTCCATCTATCTATCCATCTATCTATTCATATCCATCCATGTATCTATCTATCTATCCATCTATCTATCTATCTATCTATCTATCTATCTATCTATCTATCTATATCCATCTATCTATCTTTCCATCTATCTATCTATCTATCTATCTATCTATCTATCTATCTATCTATATCCATCTATCTATCTATCTTTCCATCTATCTATCTATCTATCTATCTATCTATCTATCTATCTATCTATTTACCTACCTATCTATATATCTTTCTTTCTGTCTGTCTATATACCTACCTACTATCTACCTACTTATCTGTTTTGTCTCTTTATCCTTTCATCCAGGCTGATATCGCATTCGCCATCAGGCTTCCACAACTAGAATCCGACTTCCAGCGACTGACCCCGGATGAATTCCCCAATTTCTGCTACCCGGATGGAGCAGGTATGATGACCCGGAAGGACAACACCGAGTTCATTAACTGGTGGAACGAGGCCTTCGATCGTCTGGTGGGCACTCCCGAGTACGACAAGATTTGCGAGCGACTCAGTACGGAACATGGTTCGTGAGCTCAAGTTACTCAGTTATAAAAATACACTCTTTAGCATGGTAAAATGGCTGAATTTCAGAAATTGAATTGTCGAAATAATGCCGACTGAGCTATTTGATGATGTTCAAATGCATGACAGAAAAAAAAAAAAACAACTCCAGCATAAAATCTTTTTACAATGCTGTCACAATCACAGGATTCGTTATCAAATAACAATATGTCTGATCATCATGTTGATAACCCGTTTACTGATTGGTTTATTCCAAAACTGCTGTGTACCGTATAGGGAGATGTTGATTATAGGTCGCCCACAAATCATAGCAATTGTTTTTTTTTTTCAACCATAATTTTGGGTGCTGTTCTGGTCGTCCATAATTTTGGGTGGACGCTCACTGCCATTAGTGAATCGGATAGTTTTTAGGACTACTTTATGTAGATCAGATTTCTTTAACATACATGCAACCTAATGGATACAATCTGAAGGCACATGGCGATTGATATGACATGATATGGGGGGGGGGGGTACCATGTGTCTATGCATGCAGTTAGTTAGACCTTATTGATTTTAGTGGTAGGAACCTACTGAATACCTGATTAGCTTGTATAGAACATCAATACATTGGTCTTTCGTTGGAGAGAGAGAGAGAGAGAGAGAGAAAGAGAGATGGGTTACAAAATCTTAGATACTCATTACATTCTCTGGCCAGTGTCAGAGCCGGGGCTAGTACAATGTAGTAACATTCTAACAAAGTCAATCTCACAGTGAACATTAGGATTACATGTATATTGATTGTATACCGAGAACTTCATTAGCTACTATCAAAAGGTGACAACCCCACCCCTCCACCCCCCGTCTCTCTTCCCTACAGGGAAAATGTGAAAAGCTGTGGAATATATAACCACGCTTGATTAGATATGAATTTCATGTACGGCAGGGAAGCGGAAGAGATAATCTGCAGTCTCCCACGCCATTATTCTGTGCTTACACTGTGGACGACTCGTTCCTGGTCTTTCTAAATCATTTTATGACATATACAACATCCTTAAACTTACGGTGCTCAATATCATATCATGTCATACAGACAGTGGTGCGATCTCTGTAGAAATACACAGCGATTCACGTAGTTCGTCTGAAGGCCTGAGCGTATCAATCACTGTACGTATATCAAAATATGATGTTTTAATATTGTGACCACCGAGAATGCTCCATAAAAGTAATTGTCTGGAATAGAAACTTTTTAAGCCAGCCTCCCTTTACTTTTAGGTCATCTCTTTTTTACATTTATGATTTTCTCCCTTTTTATTTTCATCCTACTCCTTTTCGTGTCCTTAGAGAAAACTTTCGTTCCGATTTGAATGCAGTAGGTCATACAGTGTACTTGTGTGTTAGTATGTTTGTATCGCGTTATATATATACTTTTTTTTCTTCAAAAACTACAACTGTATACTTTAAAAATCATTACCGAGCATCATTTTTTTACGAACTTTTGCTCACGTTCTGTGAAGGTCAAATCATGCTGCAGTCACGTCCTGTTGCGGGCTAATGATGAGAATCGCAGATCCACTTATAACCCGTTATTATTTCATATTTCTCAGTAAAATAGACTGATTGTGTTGATGTGGGGCTGACATGATTAAAAAAAAATGATTATAAAATACCCTGTGTGCCACGTTTGAAGATTTCGCACAATCATGATCAGGTTGACCTTTTGCGCGCCATAATAATATATTAAGATTATAAAGTCGCCTTTGGAAATAAGGTCTCCTCTCCTGCACACGTGACCATGCAAATTCTTCTACTGCTATAGCGCTGATTGGCGAGGAAAATGAACATTATTTCGATAATTCAGCACTGTCCCCCGCTAATGTGAGCTCAGCTGTTGTCGAGTCTAGTACCTCCCTATTTTAAGCCGACACGACCTCTTCCACTGCACAACATCATCATCTCTGATTGTTCTCGTCCTTCATATTTTCTTACTCTCTCTATGTAGGCCACATACAAGGCTCAGGTGCTAAAGACGTGTGCATCGGCTACTAGAGGTGACCAACCCTCCACCCTTCTTTCAATCAGCACAGCGGTCTTCTTGGTCACTCTCGAGTTCACGCATTTTCAGGACTCTCACCACAGACTGAAAAAGAACGCACTAGTGCATCTCTCGTTGTAGAAGAGAAGAGGAAAGCGAATGGATAAAGGAGAGAGGAAGGAGAAAGAACTACTTAAAAAAAAGCGTCAACAGCTTATGCAAAGTTTCTGAGCAAGATTTCAAACATTGTCGAAATCAGTTAGGAAGGCCTTGCAAAAATGCCCGAACTTTTCCGAACAATTCGAAATGCTAACAAAATACTTCAGTAACTGCCACCTTCATATAACTCGTACCTATATTATTGCATGACCAAAATGTGCGTGAGTATGCAACCATGCATAGTCTGTGCTGGTGATTAATAACGAAGTATCATTGTTGTTGTTATTGTTTTCTTGCCGAGCCATCAGGAGATTCAAATTGCGGCTGTTATACAGTGGAACCTCGTTATAACGTAATAGCGAGCTCTGGCATAGCGAGATGTCTGATATATAACGAGATAATCTTGCAACTACTCCCATTCGCTTTATAACAATTCATTTTGTTTTCATTCCTAATGAGATACCCGATATAACGAGGAAATTTTAGTGGTACCTCATTATAATGGGTTCTCCTGTATAGAATACCATCATGTTAAACCGCTACTTATAGGCACAAGGTATTCAAAGAATGAAGAATTTCAATAATTTGGGGCAAAGTAATAATGTGAAACATTCCAATACGTGCTCTGATTATACTGCTACACAAAATAGATCGCTTGACCGACTTTGATCTAGACTTCAGTGATATTTCAAGTTCGCTATTTAAGTATTTTAGGGTGTCCTGCGGAGAACATTAACTCCTCTTGCCACGAAGTAGACTGGATTAGAATGTTCTCAAGAATAGATTGACTTTTAACATCATAACTGTGGTGATCGTATACTATAGAGGTCATTTAAAGGATGGTGAACGAGACATTAAAATCAAGAAAATCACACAAAAGAAGGTGTCAAAGCAGAGGGAAATGTCTGTTAAAACAGATTTTTTATGTGACTTTTTAAAATATATTTGTACCACTGAAAAATCGCGAGTTAAAACTGACTGATTTACTTCACCGATTTTCGCTCCAGAACGGCCGTCTTTTTCTGGGCCCTAAAATATGACGTCATGACGTGGACGAACGTACCCTTTACGATCGAGTGTGCAGCGCTAGCTAGCTCTACATCGAGTCCGCCATTCATAAAGCACGTAATTCTTTGTGAGCGGATGCAATACAATACTGTACCTGCCTGTCTTTAGTCGCATCTGCTTTATCGGCAGAAACAGCAGGGTAAAATGTACCATTATTAAAAAAAAAAGAAGAAGAGATGAATGAATGAATAAATAAATAAATAAATAAATAAATGGATAAATAAATAATAGCCATAATAATACTAATAATATAGTCTGAAAAAACGTCAGTAGCAAACCGCCGAGTCCCCGCCGGAGAGCTAGTTTGGTGTGTATGGTAGCCCCACTACATATCGACCACATTCTTTTAAACCGACCGCGTATAATTCGCGCACTGAACACTTAGTACGCACTTCGTCTGCGCGCAAATCACATAAAAATGGATTGGCTTTGAATGTAGATTAGGATGGTGTGGGAAAACACGATAATTCACTGTTCATTAATGGTTTTAATCAAGGACAAAATTTCGAATGAATATTTTCACCGAATCGTAATGACAGCACAATGTAATGTCTATGGAAGTTCCTAAAAAGCTTCGTTGACGTTTTCTACAACTCGGTGTTCAATACAACTCGGTTTGCGTGCATTGTCAATGCAAAAAACAGCGGTCGATCCTGATAACGCGATTTACCGCGGGGAGCTGAAACGAGGCCACGCTAGTTCGTCGGCGATATTTTTGCACTGAAACTTCGAATCGAAAAGGGAACAACGGCATTTGATAGAGCTGGATTTTCTCAATCACGTATAGGTCAAGTTTTTTACGTGAATTTCAGTGTTAAATATTCTTATCAAGCAAATAAACATTAGGCGGTCGATGAGTAGTAGGTCCAACCCTACATAGGCTACTCCATTATGTAGATCCTTACGTTAGCTAGGTCAGAGTTCTTGTTCTACCGTAACGTTAGGCTCTACTACTGTACTAACTACCATGTAGGTCTATTAAACGGTTACTATAAGCCGTTTAAGAGTACAGAGACTGAGGCGCGAAAGCGCAAGCAGAAATTTAAAAAGGTATACTTCATGGTAATTCGAAGGAAGATGGATTCAATAAGTGAAATTATAACTCACTTTTGCTTGATAGAGTAAACAAGACAGGTACAGATACCTCGGTGCACTCAGGTCATCATGCGGAATTCACGCTTTGAATGCGAACCACGGCGCGCGCGGCGTGATACAGAGCGTAGCTAGCTTAGGTGCAAAGTAAGCTAGCGTATCACATCAGCGAGCGCAGGGCTGATTCGTCCATGTCATGACGTTTTATACAACGTCCAAGTAGATCCTTGTAATTTGATTGGAGGATTGTTGGTGACGTGATATTAAATAAGTACTCCATTCAACGCGCCGTGCAATTTTGGTTCTATTTTTGCGTGCAACTTGGTTCGATTTTTTCGTTCTATTCCACGGTTCGAGTGTGTACGGTACTGCGTGTACTGTGTGTTGCATATTGAGGATCGCATGCAGCTGGCGCAGGTACGTGTGCGGTACATGCATGCGCGTACGTAGGCCTACGTAGTGCTAGTGTACGTGTATGAGCTATGACCTGTATCTACACTGATTGCACAAGCCAGAAAGAGAATCGCAGTGGATCCACATGTAAGTATGGCTATATTTTTCATACATAGACTTCTAGGCCTACTTAGACCAAAAAGATCTACTTGGACGTTGTATAAATCAAATAGTGTATGGTCTTTACTCGTGCAATGGAACGAGATTTCGCACTCGGTGAAAGATGAGGCGCACTATTCAACTCGGCTTCGCCTCGTTGAATAGAGCGCCTCTATCTTTCACCTCGTGCGAAATCTCGTACCATTGCACTCGTGACCATTCACTATTTGTATAATAATTTTGGTCACCAAAATTTCGCCATCAGATCGGGTTCAGGTGGTCTAAAAAGGGCCTCAAAACACCATCTCTCAATCGTTCTAAAGACATTTTCACCTTCTGAAAGTTAACTATTCATATTCCTAGAGACTTAAGCTTTGCAGAAATATATAAATCACTTTGTTTATGAATACCGACATTTTTTTCTTGTTCACCATACTTTAACCCTAAAGGGGCCGGGCTTTTTTGGCTATGCTCAGACCGGGGGGGGGGGGGGGGGGGGGGGGGGGGGGCGGATTCCGCCCCCCCCCCCCTGAGATCGCGGCCATCGGTGGTGCGATCGCGATGAAATTTTGCATGCGTGAGACCCGCATCATAATCTACAAGATTGTGTTATAAGATTTTTTAAAACAATCAATTTCTAATTTTAATTAATTAATTATGCAAATTAAGCTCAAGGTGATATTTTAGCTTAATTAAAAGCATTGAGAGTCTAATTTTTGATCTGTAAATCTGTTTTAGCATATTCAACAATTGTACATCACAAAAACTTCCAAAACTCATTTCAATTCTTATGTATTTTATTGTTTTCAGAATTTCTTATGTATTTCTTTGTTTTTCAACTTTTGTTTTTTCTTTGTTTTTTCATTGGAAATTGTCACTGACCACTTTTCTACCATAATTAGCACAAAATTAATCAATGAAAGTGATTAATTGTAAAAATAATCAGGTTTTTATGCCTTTCATGACAGAGCACTGTTTTCCATAGGAAATGTACACAAAATCACAAAATTGTGCCCGTTTTGGAACGACATTCCGTTACAAAAATGGGCGTGGCTTCGCAAAAGTATGCGCGGACGTTGCAAATTTGGTCTCAAAAGTTGCGCGAGACTTGAACGAAGAAAGTCAAGAAGCCTCGCGATGAGGCCTTCTCGCGTTACAGAATTATAGCGCGAAACGTCGAGGGGGGGGGGGCGGATTCCGCCCCCCCGGCCCTTTTAGGGTTAAGTGATCATTCTATTATGTTATATGACTGATGTATTTTTTATTGAGAAATTTGAAAATAAATTGCACAGAAATGACACAAATGATCATTAGCATAGGCTTGGTAAAGTAAATATGCAACATGGTGGCAAATTGCAAAGATTTAAAGTAAACAACGATGATACAGAAATGCGGCAGATATAATGGAGTGTTTAAAATACTTTTGCCCACACGTAGTGTCTATGTTGTATATCCATGTATATATTTATCATGTTTTTTTTTTCACCCGTGAATTGTTTTGATCAGACGTCTGACACACCGTTTTTCTGCTAATATGTACATGGAGTACAATTGTGACGTCATAACCCTGCTTGAAAGAACAGTGTCTCACCGTGTGAAACACAATACAAAACACAGTATGAATAAAGTGTGAAATCTCTTCACATTGTTAAATTCGAGCGTTTTGATATTGTGAACACATTGTGAACCATCAGTTCACAGTGTTGAACATTAATTAACAGTGATTAAAAACAGAACATTACCATGTGACTACTGTGCAAAATAACACTGCAGCGTGAAATCTTCTTCACAGTGTTAAATTCGAGCGCTTTAACATTGTGTTCTGTTCCACACTTCATGTAAATTCACAGTGTGAAACAAAACATTATACTTAATCCAGTACAAACTTTTCAGACCCGGAAAAGTTACCCTAGTGTTCTTTTTCACACTGTGAATCATCAATTCGAGCGTTTTCACACAGCCAACTATACAAAATCTACAATTCAAAATATGGTATGCTCATATTTTTTTTAATCTTTCCTACTCCAAATAAGCTGATTGTTTGGTGCTGTATCATGAAATAGAATCACAATGCATTTAGATGGGGGCTCTTTTAAAAGCGTTCGAGCATGCGATGAAAACATGCATGCTTCGTATCCGTTTTGCCACATACGTTATGACTTCTTTTTTTGCACATGCAAACACTTTCGTGTAACGTTGTACATGTACTTTATCAGTAAATCCCCCGTATATCAGTGTATATGGCTTCTTGTCTTGCAATGCCCTTTCATAGGAGGTTTCTGTGAAAGGTGAAATGATTTGAGGGTTTGTCTTGTATCCGTTCAACATGGCACCTTGCCACCAAGTGAATCGTGCCAAGTCCGTGCATTGACAAAAGTAAAGGATCGAACCGCCTCTCAAAAACAAACAAACAAACAAACAAACAAACAAACAAACAAACAAAGAGGGAAAACAAGGAAAAGGTTAATCTAACTGAGATCGAGGCCTGCAAGCTATCAAGGGGGTCAGAGAAAAATGAATGGCGAAATCAAGACAGTTAACGATGTTTATGAGCAGTTGTGAGCCCCCAGTTGAGAGTCCATCATAGTGATGTAATAGTGTGATAGATGTGATAGATTTCAAGCCCGAAGCACTTTCGTTAATGACAGTCTTGTGTTTCAGCCTAAGTTAGAAATCAGCATTAACGGCATAAAAAAAAAAGAAAAGAAAAATTGAAGATACACACTTTCAGCTATGGTCGAAACGCTCAGAAAGCATTCAAAATTGTGTCATTAACCGGCGTAAACATCAGTTAATGTATACGTACTCTTTCATTCAAATCGAAACTGAAAATCTGAACTCTTTAAGGTGGGGACAATAGAAGAATTGCTATCAATGAAGTTGCTAGCCTGCAGAAACATTGTCATCATTATTATTGTAATCATAAGATCACTTACACACGTATACTGTTCATTCATACATACAGTACATGCATGCACATACATATTCGTTACACATAGTCATATTATTTTACATGCATGCGCATACATATTCGTTGCACATAGTCATATTTTACACGTGGTGTACATACTTCTATACATGTATGAATGATGTTATATAAAAGCATACATACTTACCTCATGCATACATCACATACACAGAATAGGCAGGTAGGTAGTGACGAGAAGCTGGGAAACAAGGAGAGGGAGGGAGAGATTGACATTGGATACATATGAACCTCAAAAGGACTTAAGCACCATTTAAAAACATCTAAAGCATGTCCATTATATCATACAGCAAAACAAAGTCTTTCCAGCGATACCTCATTTGTTACATAAACAAGGAATAATCTTGGAGTTATGAGTAAAATTTATCACATATTTTCCTTCTTATTTTCTTGAATTTCTAGAAGCTTTATGGAAAAAAATCTCACTTTAACAAGAATGGAGTTAACTCGTTTTGTCTGCATAATCTGCTGGTGTTGGGTGTATCAAATTGGCAAACTCCAAAATGATGGATGGATGTCCTGATTTTGGAATATAACGGGTAAACAGGATATTAAGGTAGCATTATTTTCTTCCTCATATATGTCGTATATCAATGTCATGATTGTGTACCCCTCTCCTTTTGTCATGGACAATGCCAAGGATAAACGTAAAAGATATGAAAAAGAAACAAGCCTCGGGCATGGTTAAAATGTACCAAACGATTGCTATTGCCACGAGTTCGCCTCAATTGTGCAGAGTGTAAGAGAGGAATGTGCTCTGATTGTTTGCTTTCCCCTTCTTGAATTGCATTCATGTAAATTTTGTTTATCGCCACTTCCTGCTCTTGCAGCATCATAACTTCGTGTTTTGTTTTGTTTTGTTATGTTTTGTTTTGTTGTTTTTTTAGGGGGGTTCTTTGAAGAAGCTACAATGCAATGTAAGCAAGTGTCTCAGTTACATCGGGATATCAGATTAGCGTCGTTTTATTGCCACACATTCCTGCCAAATGCAGTCGTTTCTTATCACCATCCATGCATGAAAACAGACGCCTTCTGCCACTGCTTCTCATAATACCAGCACCAGCCGCCTTCAATTGCCACGTCGAAATTTCATTATTAACAATCAACAAACGCGGAAACTCAAAACACACACACAAGCATGGTTTCGCACATGAGGAATTGTTTCTTAGCTTTTCCGACAGCAATCGTAATGACTGTATGCTCCCTGTTTGTGACAATGCGCAGCTTTTCATACATGGGTCGACAAAAACGGTCGTCACCTATCATTGCAATAGAAGTTGATCAAGGCCACTGACGTGAAAACATTTTTTCCCCTTTCAGGAAACTCTGAGAGACAAAATTACTTGGGGGTTATGTCTCTCACATCCACTGATGGGAGAGAGACGAGTTAAAACTCCAAGCAGCCGTGAATTCAATATTCAATGCAGCTAGCTAGAATAGAAGAGAATCCGTGCCTAACCGATTGACACTAATTTTTGTCGGCGTGAAACGGACTGGAAGCGAGTAGGAGGAAGTTAATCCCGCAAATCTCGACGGTTTTTGGTATCATGCAATTCTCATGCAGCAGCGATTAAGAAGTAGTGACACCAAATGTGATTTTATGTCTTTCAAGTTACACTAAGCGTATAAGAGACCATCTGGACCTTTTGTCCGGGAGAGACCTGATGCGTAGAAACCCTTCTTCTTGTTTTGCTGGTACTTTCCTTTGATGGCGCCCTTCCTTGAATTTGAATCTGATTTATTTCAAGAGAAGGAAAAGGGTCTGGGGGAAAGTATTGGATTTCGCGAGCTTTTATAAGGGTATAGCTGAGCAGAGCATCGTGGTTGGTCGTAATCAGATGGGGGGAATTCATAAGCATAGTTTCTCCGAACATTAAGAGAAAAACGGAAGAAGTTGCCGTTAAAGCGGGGCAGTGTCGGCGGCAATGCGGCAGATGCACCACATACTTACGGGGAATCAGACGGTCGAGTGGGCACGATTCTTTAATCCTGAGCCGAAGGACACCTAGCAATTGTACATTTTGCTTTGTGCAATTATTTCTCGCTTTCCGCTTTGATTTGGGGACTGCGACTAGCCTCGATAAGGGAAGACCCCGTCCAGATCCCGACCAGCGTTGGTCCTGTTCCAGGCGAGTCTTATTTGTAAGTACAGCTAAGGAGAGCAAGGGATAATCATAGAACGGTGAGTAATATTATGCATGGGTATGTATGCAACTATGAATATATGAATGTGTGTGTATGTATACGTATTTGTATGTATCTATGTATGTATGTGCATTATATACTTTTGTATAATATATAATGCTCATGTTTATGTGTATGCTGACACTATCACTGCAAGGAGGTGCGTTTATGCCCTTCTTGTATACTCACAGTTGGTAGCATTACAATTGACTTTAAAAAAGTAGGGAAGTAGATCTATACAGGAAGGAAAATATAGGGAATAAGAGAGAAAAAAAAAAACACTTCTATGACTCTTCTTCCAAAAACGACTATATTTCTAATGATGACTTAGAATTTATCAACTGAAACGGCTTTTCTTATGTCGCATGAAATACTGCTCAATGGCCGTTGGGCTGCATACAAAAAGTATAATGGTACTCCATATTAAGAGTCACACAAAGATGCTGTCCCACCTTACGACAGGGCCTTCTGTGGTGATCGTAGATTTTCTCCCCTCCCAGTATTCACGTGCCAAGAAGGCTTGATGACCCTAATGTGACCATTGTCATGACAACATCGGTGAAAGCGGAACACTCCCATTTTACCAAACAATGCGAAAGCAAATGGGTGACCAAAGTAGTCTTCCCAGACCTGACTTAAAGTAATTAAACTTTCTTGGTCCTTGTGACGAGACTTGCAGGAGGATTTTTCACTGATCTGAAATTTCTGTACCCGGATGTCCTGCATGCCACGATGAAAGATTATTGCACTATTCAGAGCGACCAAACAAAAGAGTGGCAAGTGACGAACGCGTGAACTACTCGTCTAGCCCTGCTGGAAAGAACACAGTGTGCTACAGTGTGAGAAACACAGTGTGAACACAGTGTGAAATCTCTTCACACTGTTAAATTTGAGCGTTTTAACAGTGTGAACATAATGTGAGTCATTAATTCAGAGTGTGAAACAAAGCATTACTATATGAAACCTGTAAAAAACATATGACAGTGTGAAATCATCTTCACACTGTTAAATTCAAGCGTTTTCACATAGTCGACTATGTGACCACACTGTCAGACACTGTGTTCTGTCAAGTAGGGAATGATCAGTTGAAATTAATGGTCAAATGGTCAAATTGTCATTATTAGTTTTGTGGGGTGCAAATGCTGCAGAATTACATTCTGCATCAGGTTAATTTATTACATTCTGCATCAGGTTAATTTTGGACTATGCGACGCGAATCAGCTTTACACACGTTCACAATATCATCGTAAACCCAAGGCTATACACAAAAGTATCCTGGCAGCATGATTTCAATAATATACTACGTCGGTGGGTTATATTCCACGTGAAAACATGGGACAAACTACAGCTCCTACGGAACATAAGGAATCAAAAGGAAAATGGAAACAGTTCGATATTCCGAAAGTTCGTTATTCCAAAGATTCGTTATTCCGAAGATTCGTTATTCCAAAGGTTAGTTATTCCGAAGGTTAGTTAATCCGAAAATCAAAGAAACGTGCGTATGCTAACAAACATTCGCAATTACGAAAAAAAAATCTCAATTTTGAATTTACGAGCCTTCAAAATAACTATATATATATATCTTTTTTTTTTTCATTCTTGGATTCACGAACCTTTGGAATAACGAACCTTCGGCATAACGAACCTTCGGAATAACGAATCCTCAGAATGACGAACCGTAACTATGGTAACTCTTCCACCAAACTGTCGTGTCTGAGTTCATAATCAAAATGTTAAAGCCAATTTTGCATGATGTGTATTAATCGCTCTTTTAGGTGTCATAAGAGCAGGCCATGAAATCAAAACCCGCAAAGTACTCTTTATAATTGATCCTCCTTCCTCACTTGATCAAATTTCTGCGCTGCGGGATTTCCCCATAAGCTATTCTTATCAACCTCAAAATGATTGTCAGAAGTTTTCGCCAACGACACTTTATTGGAAGTAGAAAGAAAAGTACGTCGATGTAGGGCAATTTGTCAATCAGTTGCTATTAAAGAGAAGCTTTCAATAATTTAGCATCGAAAGCACCATATTCCGTAGTATACCAAAACTCAAAGAGTAGCATCCTCCCCACGCAATGAGCAGACTTTTAAAAGATTACAGTATAATTCAAAGTGACAGCGGGTGTAGAATCTACAAGAAAATCAGCCACGATTAAGGAGCAAGTTATGATATTACAGATTATCACAAGTCTCTGCGAACCAGAATGTCAGAAACACCGCTTTTATACAAGTTAAATCTCCCATTGACCATTGTTGACCAATGCACATATTTCCCCAAAGTTCCTTTCGTTCACGTGGAATAAAATGGAATACCATAATGATATCATTGCATGAGATCACGTTAGTGTTTTGATAACTTAGAAATAATGACTGCCACTAGATTCTGTTCTACACCAGAAAAATAAACATTTCCTTATATACGCGTACGTGGTGACGACCGACATTGTTGTTTTCTAACCCAAAGTCAAAAAGGAAAAACATGATTTGTTATTCTTTTCTATTACAATGAAGACTCTCCGTGTTGTGTTCATATAGTTTAACTTTAGTTACTTTAAAGTCAACTTGAAAAAAACCTGAAAGGGACATTTCATTCGCGGTTAAGACTACATTGCTCTGAGGTCCAGAATATCGATTAACCTGATTTTGCAGACTCCTATACACAAACCACAGCCGTCGGTAATTCCATGAAATTACCCAAACATCCACTCGTTTTTACCAAGACACAATGTGACAATAGAAATCTACTCATTATGTTGATTAGAAACAACAACAACAACCCACAACCAACCAACCAAACTAACAAACATGAACAATGTCAGGATATACCATAAGCATCATGTAAACACCCCCATGCTCAATGTTATATCGAATGTTACAACACTGAAAAAAGAAGCACATCTCCATTTCCCCAAAGGTATAAAGTACGCTATACACGAACTTGTTCCTCTTAATTTTATATAAAGTATAATACTAGTGATACACATCATCTTTGCTATAGGCCTTCATCCACTATTATTACTGTAATGCAGTTTAAGAGTTATGATTATTATCATAATTGATCTTAGGTACAAGCTGTTTCGTCGAGTACATCTTTGCAAAATTCTTTGCATCAGATAAATGATCTGCGTTAAGTCAAGACAGTAATGGCTTTATTAGTCGCGTCTCGAAGAAGCTGGATTTTTTTTTCTCTCTGCATGGCAGTGCAAACTGTTTCACTTTTAAGGATGTCTGTAAAGGTGCGCCACAGTTTGATAGATGTGGCAGTGGGCACTGGTTGGCAAAAGTTTAATTTCAATTATAAGCCGTATGGGAGTCTCGTGTAAGGAAAATAAAGATTTGATTCTCTACAATCTAAAAGTCTGAACTGCGTGTGTAGTGGGGTTAGAGGTAATGATTTAATAATAAATTTAAAAAATGAATCGTTATCCCGAAGGTTCGCTATTCCGGAAGTTCGTCATTCCAAGGATTCGTTATTGCGAAGATTGGTTATGTCAAAGGTTCGTTGATCTGAAAATGAAAGTAAACAAAACAACAACAAAGATTCCTTATTCAGCGGATTCGTTAATCGGAAAACGCAAAAAGGATTTGCAATTCCGGAGGGTCGTAACGCACTTTTTTTTTCCTAATTTTTGGATTAAAATAATGAACCTTACTTCATTTTCTGAATAACAAACCTTCGGAATAACGAACATCACCCTTGTAGGGGATCAGGCTAAAGACTCTTTAAGTGAAGATTGTTGGTACGATTCTTGCCCAATGCGTAACCCCTAACAAGTTTTTTATCCTCTTTGTTTACGTGTTGAAATGGGTACCTATTAATGCTGAGGAAATGATAATGACAGGGCCATCCATAGGAGAATAGTGTTCGCACTTAAAATGATAGATCCAGATATGTAAGACCATCGTTGCTATGATAAGGAGCTTAACTTATCAACTTTAACCTATAGTGTGCTTTTCTAACATTAACAACTGACATTTTTGATTAGTCAAAGAGAAAACGGCTTTAATAGTACGTTAAATAAGAATGAAACTATATCATTAAAAAATATTCATAATCAACAGCTCTTCGTATAACAAGTTTCTGATTTTGTTTTTGTCTATTTATTTATTTTTTTTTTTTTGGGGGGGGGGTGAGGTGAGGTGGGTATTTCTGAGCATTTGAAAGTGTGATTTTATCTTATCAACTAGATTTGATTAAAACATTTCTTTGTGTGTCAATATCACTCCTCTGGTAAACACAGGTGCATGTATTTCCAATGAACAGTTCTGCTTTTCATAATTTGAATGAGTTTCATATGGTATGAACAGATACCAGCTTTTCTAGACTCAACCGATGGCATGATCAAAGAAATATCAATTTTCTTGTGTTGTCCGGTCTGTTTTATTTCCTGTTTCAGTTCTATTATCATTATTATTATTATTATTTTCATCCAAATTATTGAGATCAGCGACAACAACAAAAGAGATGCCAAGGCACCTCTTTACATACATTATGATCACTGATATGAACACTGATCGTTAAGTTTCATTATCTCTCTGCCTCTCCTCCTATCCCTGGGAAAAACTAAAAAGTAAAAAAAAAAAAAAAAAGAAAAGAAAAATGTTAGCCAGGGTTGTGTGCAAAATGTAACTATTATGCTCGGTATTAAAGGGACTGTACAGTACTGGTTGAGGTGGGGATTCATGTTTTGAACATTTCTAAGTGAGATAATGAAAAGCCTCTTATGAAATATGAAAGAGCATGAAAAGAGCATGAAAGAGAAATGATGAAAATTGGTTTTCAAATGGCTGAGATATCCAAAAAAGTGCTAATAATAAAAGGCGACATGCCACAATTTATTAGAATCTCTTTCTTTCACCTTGTTTTTGGATATCTCGGCCATTTCAAAACCAATTTTCATCGAATAAACTTTTGATACCCCATAGAACTGCATGCTCTTTGACATCTCATAGAGTGGTTTCTGAATATCTCGCAAAACGTTAAAAGCTAAATCCTCACCTCGACCAGAACTGTACACACCCTTTAAGCGAGTTTTTCGAATACATAAAGGATGAAAGTCCTTGTCATCAGGAAATGCTACATGGATATGGCTGATTTCCGAATCAGGAGAAAACAAGGGGGAGTGTACAAAGTAAATTCGAAAGCAAAAATAGAAACATTATCTAATATTGTTTGCTAAGACATTTTTTGTCAATCATTTTCTCGCAACAACAAATCCTCTACTACCGTCAATAATAACCTTGTCCTTTTTATCAACAGCATCGTAAAAGGAAACTCGATCTGCTCATGTCGTTCTTGAGAAGAATAGTAAACCTTTAAAATCATGGCAACCTAATCCTATACTCTAGACCAATAGATATGGTGGGTATAATAATCTCTTCTTCTTGATTAAAATTTAGAAACATTTAAAAAGTACAAGACTTGTTTGCATCCAAGCGAATGGAATAACTTGAAAACTATTATGGTTATGGTCACGGTACAGGTTAATATCATTCATCGAGCGACTGTGAAGAGTACCACGATTCCGGAAAGCACTATAAAGTATCAATGTTCATAACTTTCCTATTTCGCCGATTTGAATACAACGCCCTCCCCGCTCTGCTGAGCTGGATGTTACAGTTAAGTCGACCAGAAATATTCATACTTAAAAGTCGAGTGGATTCGTTTATTCTTTTGGTAGTCTTCCATAACGCTTTATACCTGGTGAATGTTGATATATGCAGCTTTAACGGACTGGAAAAGCAATGTATGGAAAACTTAAACGTGTCATCCAGTTGAGTTAAAGGATTAAAGGAAAGATTCAAGTGACGATAGAGGGCTCTCTTCCACATTTTTCCTTGCCACCACCGGAAAATGATATATGAACGAAACCCAGGTATTACCAGATGAAATTAACAGCTGCCGAAACCCCCAAAGCCAACATTTTAGCGAACATAGTATAAAATCGGAGAATATTATTTACTACTTGAGACAAGCAAGCAAACAAGCAAACAAACAAACAGTTCACTGATACCAACATTAAGTTTGTACCAGTATGAATTCCTCTTGAACACAAACAACATAAATGTTAATACGTTTTGCTTGAATATCTCCTTTTTATCTTTAAAAACGATGAGATTTAATACTTTTTGTGGGAATTTGCTCAAATGCTTTACATTATTCTATTCCGATCTGATGTGTTTAAATCTTTAATTAACCTTGTATGCAACGAAAAAGATTTTAGAACTTTAGAAGGATTTATGGAAGTAATAACAGGTGCTGGAAGTTTTACTACAACTGATAAGAATGAAAGCAAAGAGGGCGAAAAAACATCTGATATATTATAATATTTGCAAAGCGCCATACCTTACATATTTGCTTCAGCGAGCAATATCGTCGATTGCGCCCTCTTTTGTCAGAGCAATCGTGACACTTGAAGGTCTTGAAGTATAAGCCAGTTTGGTGTTAGCTCATGGGCACAATGGTACACATAACCTTTCTTCTTTCTCAGTTGACTAGGGACTCCACTAGTTTTCAAGCGACAGAAGATGTAAGCTTGCCCGTGGTAACAATTTATGGAATTCATCAGTCATGTTCAAACGAAGAATGAACTTGCGTAGACCAGGTGACCAGAATGATCCATCAATTAGCACTTTGGAAAGCATCCATTTCATTATTTCGCATTGAATGTATTAACAATCTTTTTCTATTGATATTGTCAAATACCGCTTTTACTGTCAGGTGGATGTGCTGGCAAGCACCACTCATAATGTACTTGAATAATCATTACATCGCAGATGCTTATCTCAGTGAATTTAAAAAACAACATGCTCTGCTGCTACAGATGACCTTTTCCTGCTCATGCTCAAAGTGTAACCCCCAACTGGCTTATTGAAGAGGAGCTTCTCAAAAGAGTCAAATGTGAGGCCAGTATTTTTCACTTGTTATGCACGAACACATCAGTTCCACGTCAGTCAATGAACAAAATGTAATACGCAACAAATCATGTTAATGATATGTTTTACCTTTACTCCCACAATTGCATAGGTATGTGCACAAAAAAAATTGTCGGCAAAAAAAAAAATTGCTCCCATAAAATATCTGCACGCTAATCCGACATAAATTCTACCCACAGACGTACCCCTTATTCTATTCCATATCCTCACATCAAACTAAACCTAAAACCCTCTAGCAGCCATTTAATTTAACCCGAAGTCCTGGGAGAAAATAAGACCTGAGCAATTGTCGCAGAAGCAAAATGTCGTGTCACCACGAAGAAAATCATTATGCACGAAGAAACAGATTAAAATGAAAGAGAAAACAAAATTGTTAGTGTTAATAATAGTATATAGAAGAATTTAAATGAATATGTCTATTTGGTATAACAAATTGGTGCTGTTGTTGTTTTGTTCCAGTGTTCCACGTTTTACAAGCGTGGCTTTTTTAGTGGAACACTGTTTTCCATCATTGTGATTATTTACTATTTTTGTTGCCATGACAAAGTGCATTGTTTCTTTTTTACGACACCATTCGTGTATAATATACTTTATATTGTATTGAAAAAAAAATCCTTTATCGGACGAGTGTAAGAGAAATGAAAAAAAAATTGTATCACTTTGGATTATGTCAACTTTTTCTTTTCTTTCTTTGTGATGATGGAAATAAATAAACTATTGAATTGAATTGAATTAAATATCTAAGGCTGATGTGAATTATTACCGACTGCAGTGTGCACTTTGGTGCTAACCAGCGTGCAAAGGAGAAATAATGGTAGAATTTCGGATACATCATTACACAACACTTAGTGTCAATGGACATTGCGAATCTTGTTGAAAATATTAAGAGATGTTTGCGAAGGAGGGTGCGCCCTGAGTAAAAATACGCCCTCTTGCGACATTGATGTTGCAAGCAGGATAACGGTGCATAATTTTGTTCATGACATGCCGACAGTATGTATGCCTGGACTAGAATAGCTATGACATGTACTTGCTAGCATTACCCTGACGTAATATCGATGATCATAGTGATGGTCGACGTTCTGGACTTTCGATTGAATCTCCGCGATGTTTATCTACACCTAGTATAGGGACGGCCCCTGGTTAAAAAGTGATTGGTAGCCTAGTGCTGATGTGTGTGTGTGTGTGTGTGTGTGTGTGTGTATGTGTGTAAGGGGGGGGGGGGTGGGGTCCTTTGTCTCTATCATAAGAAACCGAAATTTCTGCCAAAACAAAAAAGAACACAAGAAACAAAATAAAACAAATCGTTGACATCGACTACATTCTAGAAACGCAACTCCTTTCTGATGAAATTGTTTCCTGTTTACTAACTTCCATAAAAGTAAATTGCTATTAGTGTACCTTCAAGCCGACTTAATGGTTCAGCCTGCCAATTCAAGACTTGAAGGATACCCTTTGAATTCCAAAGCTTATCTCAGAGTGGAGATTGATCACACGGAACTACAGGATTTATCAGGTCTGCACGAAATCAGGAAGCCCCCTTTTTAAAAATACCAATCTAATATTCTGTCGAAAAAGAAACACGAACTTTGATTTGCTATTAAAGCAACATACCATTCTAACAATCAGATGCACATTTAGCAATAAAGAGGCTTTTGAAAATTCAGCAAACAAAACAGACAAAAAAGAGCTCATAATAAAAGAGCCTTTTTATTTATTTTTTCGTTCTCTCTTCCTCATGAAACAATACGAGAGAATAGCAAAAATCATAACAAAGAGATAAACACCAAACCGCAGAATAATTAATGTAGTTTCTGAGACTTCATGAATAAACGAGTTCAACCGAGCGAAACATGGAACGACAGACACTCGTCTTTTGTGAGCATTCTCGCAATAGTGGCGGACGATGTTACACACACAAACAACAACAACAACAACAACAACAACAAAACTTTCAAGGATTCACAACCATTCTCTATCATTAATTTCAAAGAGCTCTCTTGCATTCCCCCCCCCCCCCGTTCTAATAGTTTCATCCTCCTGCAGCCTTATGTTGACCATATAGTTTTTGCAACACTCATCCAACGTATATTAGGCCTATGGTGAAAGAGAATTCACCCGATGTAGAATGAGGAGAATATAACTACTACTTGTAGAGAGTATAGATAATTATGGTAAATATATAGCTGACTTACTGGTTCCCAGCAATATTAATTACTGGTCTAAACTCTTTATCACAAGTGTGATAAATAATACGTGATCAGAGTTTGTCCGCCGCTGCTTTAGTACATAATTTATATAAGATGGTAACGCCGTCGGTGGGGAATGGGTATTCGGAACATTTTTCTGTTGCTGTTGTAATCTTAAGTCTGTTCAACTTAAATCAGTAAGATTCTACATACCAAGTTGATATGTCTCGTCTCGAAATTGTATATGGCGGATACATTAGAAGAGAAAAGGTAAAAGATGAACTCTGCTAGCACATTATGACCTGTTGTAAGGCAATGGTTTACCCTCAATGAATTTTAGACAAGGACATATTGATAAAAACGACCCTCAAACGTTACCCAGCAAGGAGGAAAATATACGGGTCATTTAAGCCCCATTGGTAAACAAGTAGATAATTGTCAAACTAACAATATACTGATCATCTCGTCATAGTGAAGGACGTTTCGAAACTCGCTTTGAAAAAAAAAAAAAACATTATCGAGTACTCAATTCAGCTCATCGTATTTATCCAAGTTTGCCAAGAGCGGTTAAATGTGGAGTGGCGTTTTCGTCTAATTTGAAGCAAGCTACTACAGTAGTATCAGAATACTGTACTTCTTTTTGGTGGTCGCGAGCAAATCTTGAGTAGATGTACGTGGTGCGGCCTGGGTGTCGCACGTTAAATAGACGCAGGTTCCTTGCACCCAACCAACCGCGCTAGCACGCTCACGCACCGCGTGCACGGGTGGCTCTGGAACCCAAGCTTCTGGACTTTGGCCTTGTCTGCGTGAAGCGTGAAACCGTGCTGGCAAACGGAGCACACTAACTACTCATTAATCCTCGATGCTGGCCTAATCTGTGTGTGAGAGAGAGAAAAACATAGCGACAACCCCAAAAGAAGAAGAGGGAAAACAAAGAGGATAGGGAAACGCATGCTCAGGCGGGTTCGATTTAGCAACAATCGAACAAAGTTCAGTTAGGCAGTCGACAGCCTGTGAAGGCACACGGAGAAGTCATCTCATCCGGTCCGATTGGTAGTGAGAGAGGAAGAGGATGAAGGGAGGAGGTTGTTAATGGTAGTTTGATGCGGATCTGATTAGAGGACAAAGATCACAAGACGGAATACTGCCCGGATGATATTTTGTTGACTACCCGCTGTGTAAGATGACCGGTGAAAGTGACCCCTTTAATCGAGTAAGTGTTGAACAATGTGTATATCAATCCTTTCAGTTTCGTACTTGTCCAGATTGCATCGCAATGCCATCTTCCTCTTACCGTCAGTCCTTGTTTTTGTTTATTGTTTATAATGTATTGGCTACCGTTATCTTTCCGGTTTAGTTTTCTTCCTATATTACCCGTTTTTGTTAATTGGATACACCAATCCAAAATCACGGTATTCTTTTTAACAAATTTTTAACACATTTCCTTTTTTTTTCTATACTGATTCTCTAAAACGCCTCTAGAGCGCGTCCCCCAATACTCTCATTTTAGAAACAAAATCTCTTGCACAGTGACTGCTCTATTGCAACAGTGGGGCTGACTCTATGAAATATCATACATGAAGTGCATTAAAAGACCGTTGTATTCGAACTTTCGGCCAGCGACTTGCACTGCGACATTTTTGGAAATGAGTTTCAGCACCCTCGAAGTGTCTTTGCCCGCAAAATATAAGACGAGGAAACGGATACATTGAAATTAACGGATGTCTGAAGTAAGAATACATTATGATGAGCTATTCATTAAATCACTAAATCCTTAAATATTCTCAAAAGCTGGAATTTATTTGCATGGATAGCGACCGGTATGGCGGGTCGGGCAGCACCTGGATTTTAAACCTCAGGCATACCCGTATGGTTGTCATGCATGATATTTGTCTATTAAGAAGCGCGCATTATGAATAAAAAGACGTGATAAGTCTGTATAAATCCAGCAGAATATTGCCATTAAAAGTTATTCGTACCGTGCTGTGCCATACCGCATCGAGCATGGTATATGATGTAACGTAAACAAACAAACATGGCCATACTCGAATCAGGGACGGAGGGTACGCCTGGGGTTTTGCTAATCAAATTCCAAGCTAAGAGATATATTAGGTTTCTTTGAGTATTGTAAGTAAAATTTATACCCATCTTACACTTATATGACCGTTTTTTTTTCTAATTATTATTAGTAGGCAATATATATTCAGCCAATTTCTGCTCGGTTTCCCATGACAAGGTCGGAGTTGTGTCGAAAATGAGTGGAGTTCCAACGTTTCTTTCATGGATTTTATTCCCTCTTTCCTTTTTTTTTTCCCTCGACGGCTCTTATGTCATGTAGTCACACCTCAAAGATTGGCAAGACTGCGTGAAAACAAAGCGAACGGGAGAAGGAAAGGGAAAACAGGGGGAATGTAACCACAGAGCCAATTAATAATGGATACTCTACGCTTCCCAAAATAGGTATAGCGATTCATCCTCTTTCACAAAGGACCGTCTACAACAATAATACAAAGCTAATCCGTGCATTTGCACACGTTAGTTTTCGTAAGATGTTGTTGGTGTTGTTTTTTGTGATACACTGTTTATCCGTTTTTCACGCTGGAATAAACTCTTTGTGAATCGTATCACGATTCTTCCTTGTGATATCTCATGATATGTAATGAACTTTGCGCCTTCAAAATAGAACCCGCCAGAGTAAGCTGGGCGACGATATTGTAGCTAAAGCAGCACGAACGCAACTTATGTATATACCTTGTAATAATGAGCACAGTACAAGCGATCTTATGGCAGTAATGCGTCGTGGCATAACTTTGCGTCATCAAGAATCTTTATTTGCTCTGGCCACAAGGTACATACGTTTGACCCCTCTTATTGTGTGCCTAATTCATTGAGGGCGCAAACACTAATCAGGCGTAGAATATGATGCAACAAGATTCATTCGGGGGTTGACTGCATTAGTGTTGTTATTTGTCAGTTAAAGTTGTACTACAGTGTACAATAATCGCCATTTCTAGTTAAAGACTGGTTCGATATTCAAATCTTCTTGAGGTATATTATTGTCAATCACTCTAATCTATAGGTATCATGCTAGCGAGGATTGTGAATATGTCGGAAAGAAATCGTAATAATGTTTGAAAATAAACAACAGACAATGCATCTCTGTGCTATATTACAACCTTGTTCATTCTAACAACTCCCATCACAAGAAGGTCTCTATTCTCGTTTCATAACACTCATCTTTACTAAATATCGTTACATTTTGTTGTCTTCCTTTGAACATCAGGCGTTCCCCAAGGTGACTGATTACGTAACAGATTGTAATAGGTGTATAAGACCGTTGCTAAAATCTTTCAAACTAGATATGTATAAGCAAGGAGCTTCGAAGGCGGAGGCCTCTTCTGTTATCTCTTCGGTGGACTACAACCTGATTAGTTTCCCTCTCATGTCTGCCCTGTTGTTATACCATATGCTGACTATTGCTCACATTAGGCGAACAACGACATGTATACGAGGGGGCGGAGACATTCGATTATAAGGTTCTAGTGCGTGTTGGACGGACCATTTTACGAGGTTTACGCCTTGAAGTGGGATTTCATTTAGTTTTTAGTTTTATTTACTGGAGTTGTTACCCATACAAGGGGTCTCCGACATCCGTTTAGCCCTCTCTGGGCCAACCTTCCTAAATTCCACTTACGTTGTACAGAACAAATTGACCGTGGCAGTGGCAAGGTTAAGAGTGTTTTGCCTTTTGCTTTAAAGGTGACCACATGAAAATATTTTCAGCTGGTGAAATGATTATAATGGGGGTAGGTAGATTAGGCCTACTGGTTCTCGAACCCCAGCCATTCGACTGCAAGGCAGACGCTTCAAAAGATTCCTGATCGTAGCTGCTAGGTGAGAAGAAAAATTTGTACTACAGCGATCTAATTTATACGGCCTCCCACCATACATAAATAGCACCTCATCAACGATTGGAGGTACCTGGAGAGAAAACAAATCTGTACCTAGACCATACGATCGCTACGGATATAGAACTATATACAGCATCTGTTGAAATATCCTGGATTTGTATCAATGTCCAGATCACCACCAAGACTAATCCTTTTACCACAACTGTACCTTTCTTTAACATATTTATAAAAATTCGTTGATAATAATTACGTTGCAGTTAATGCATTTCTCTTCGACCCAATGTTTTGCTGCTGCTGTTTGTTTGTTTTTTTTTCCCAAACGAGGAACGTCTTTTTATCTGAAGATATATTCTGATAAATGTCGAGGTTTGGCAAAACCATTTGGTGAAGAAATGTATGATAATCCTATACATGTTGAGTACCTTTTTTAGTGTTATTTTTCCCCTGATCTCTGATATGAAATTACCTTTGATCTAATTACGGTGACTCCTAATATCAACCTTCGTATCTCAAAAAGAATCTTCGAGTATACACAGCGAGTGACCTTTGTTAAGCGCTTGCCAAATCTTGGTGCAACGGTTACTTCAACTGCTCAAGTAAACATGCAGTCAAATCATGACTGATCCATTTTAATACACACAAAGCTGCATTATTCACCATATTACACAATAATGACTAAGGAATTCATGATTCTGTATACACTCATGATTAAAAAAAAAAAAAACCAAACCAATGAACTATCACACGTGTTGTCGTTTAAGTAAAGAATGAGAAGTTTTCATTTGAATTTGACCATCTGAAATCCAGGTAATAGCATACTAGAGAAGTACAATGCGCCAAATGTTGTACTTGTCAATTTTGACAGCAACACCCCTTTGGCAATCGAATGAAAAGCCGAAGTCACCAACTATTTGTGTCAATTTGATATGCAGCAGAGCCCAGCTTTCAAGTCATTGTAATTCCCTTTACCAGTCGCAATGAGATGTGACGAATAGTCGGTTTTCCTGAGTCGAAGTGAAGAAATCGGCGCGATTACTCAAGACGTAGGTAATGTTCCTATATAGGTCATGCAATGCGCTCACTTCTCAAAAACCCTTTGCTCTCTTCGCAAAAACTTTGTTGCGTGCCGAGCACTCGGTCGTCTGTCTGTCACGTGACAAGAATGAAGACACATGTTAATGTCAAACATGTCCATTAATGTATGTTCTTTAGCTTTGATTTTTGTACGTGCCATGTGTGTGCAGGCCTATGTGCGCATAAATAGTATTCATATACTGTTTGAGTATACGTATGTGTGTATGTCAGTTGGTGTATTAATTGCCGGTTTAAGACTGAACAGACAATCGCTTGATCTGGCGTGTGGATGTCAATTTACCATAGACAAAAAGCAGCTTACGCTTCGACTACCGTAAACTAGGATGATTACGTCCATTATGATGACGCTTGTTGTTTTTTCGGGAGCAGTTATAAGGACCAATGATATCGCACGATTCTCCCAGGCAGTATTTCCAGCGTATGCACCATTCTCCCAGTGGTCATAGCGATCAACATGACCCTATCAATCCAGAAAACAATTATTTCATACATCTTGGTCTAGAGGAAAATATTGTAAGTAAAGCATCTTGTGCAAAGATGAACGCACCCGGCAGAATTTTAAGCGCAGAGTCTGTTCATGAGTTGAGGGTCTTTTCCGCTATGTTGTATATTGCTCTTGGGCAAAATTTGACAGACAACATTTCGATGTGTACCTAGTGATCCATTATCACATTGCCGCCTTCGGCTTATTTCACACTCATCAGTCACATCACCATTTCTAGATTTGTTCATATGAAGGGTTGAAGAAAAAATACATGCTTCAATCATGGCATGACTTTTTCGTTCTTGTCGCCTCTCTGATGCAATCTGGTCAAAGCTACCGCAGTTTGACGGTTTTTTTGTAAAACGCTCCTTTGATCAGGTTTATTACTTCTGCACACAATGCATTGGAAAACCGGCCTCGCTGCAATGTTGACTCAGCGTATTTCATACTTTTACTCCAGCGATTACATCGAATATGTATTTCTCCGAGTAACTCTATTTCTTGATGAAATTTGCATTCGTGTAGTTTAAACATTCACACAAAGATGAAAGACATATACATTGAGAAATATAAATGAACATATCTTTGAGTGCGGCCTCACACGGGAATTACATCATACTTTCATGACGAGATTATACATAAAATAAGAAATATTGTTTGAAAATAACGACGTGGCGGTTGAACAGTAGTAATTCTTAGAGGAGCTGATATACAGATTGTGCATATATTACAGTTGGGGATTATTTGAGTTCTTAAATGAAGATGTTACTTAAGTATTGTCACCTGTTTGATTTTTAATCTGTTACCATATCAGATAGTTAATTGATGGGCTACTAATGGCACTATAACGGTGCACACATAGATGAATTGATATCGATTCGTTGCGTTATTATGCTGTTTATTATTCAAATTGCTATGTAGTAGACAGTAGGAGCATCCGTTAAAAACAATATCTTGCAGGATCTAAGATTATAGCGCTTGACTTATGCCGTATGTTCCCCCTCCCCTCCCCCCCCCCCCCAAAAAAAAAATACAGTCGTACTTTCTGCAACGATAACCTTAAAAGTATTGAATCAATCAAAATGCATTTCAGGGTATAAAACTATAACTTATTACCTACATTCTGCAGAAAACCCCATTCGATTTACTTTTATTGTCACAGGGAAGGGGGATCTTAGTCAAGAGCATGTCAAAAGTCCCTTCCCTCCAAGTTTTGTCAAGAGATGCATTCTCCATTGTGTTCACACCTTACAAATTCCAAGTTGTTTACTGTGTTCTCTGACTATAATCTCTTTTCAAAAATTGACTGTTTGTTTCTTTTCATTTTCAACTGAAGAAATGAAAAATTATTTACATGAAAAAGGACGCAGATCTCTGTGTTTTGCAAGGTGTGAAAATGAATGATTAAAGAAAATATGATATTACTAGCTCATTGAAGACTGGATTGAGGTCTTCTTCCTTTTCGGAATTTTGTTTTCTTTGTTTTCTCTCTTTTTTATCGAGATGATCATGACAGCAATATTTACTTATTTACAAATTTGTGTACTCACATATTGATTTAATGTCATGTACATAATTTAGATTCATTTGTTGATTGCCCTGTCAGTTGTGAGTAAAATATTTTCATTCGTATGGATGCCAAGAGCATCCAAGTGCTAAACTTACGAGAAATGGATCCATGGCATGCATTACGAAGATCCACATTTTTGGGTTTTCTGCAAGATGTTTGCAACAAATTATAGTTTCAAACCTTGAAATAACATTTGGTTTGTTTAAATATTTCAAAAGTTATGAATGTGAAAAGTCCTACTGTAATTTTTTTGGGACATACAGCACCAGTATAAGTATCTACTACGATAAAGTCCCTCATATTGCAAGATTGATGGAATTGAGTACTTCACACTTACCGAAAGAAAACAAAAGAGCACAAAAAAAAAGTACTTGCATAATTTCAAATTCCTAATGAGAGGAGAATTTGATTTGTGGGTGCTTATACAGGAGAAAATGTGCTTTCTAATGCGATTTATCCCTGAATTGAACAGTTCTCCCGCTCTTATCGCTTGAATGCATAAATTCTTCCGTCGATGCGATAATTGTTATTCATTTGACAGGTTTTGCCGACCACGCTGTATGAAATTAGACGTTTCACATTTTATTCATGCATCAGAGACTTTACACTCTGGCGAAAGAGCGCGGTTTCGCGGGAAAACCATCTACCATTCGAGTGTAGCAGAGGGATTTGGAGAGAGAGAGAGGGAAAGAGAGAGAGGAAGACAACTACACTCCAGCAGGGGAGGAAACACTCAAGGAATGACCCAGATTTGTGGTGTGGGGTGGGGGGGGGGGGATCTTAACATGATTTGTGACTTCTGACTGATTTCATCACATTCGGTTCCAAATTACCAATGTCGATCATTGTGGATAAAGTTCGATCAAGGTTTCCAATTAGTTAATGTGCTTGTCCCAGACTGGCATATTTTGAATATACGAAGAAAAAGAGAAGAATTTAAACATTTGTTATTGTCGAACTTAAAGACCGAACGGGAAGACTATTGAATCTGAAGTTTTTTCCGCTTTATTTAAAGTATCGGAAAGCTGGTCAAATAACAGGGGCAAATGGGAGATGATGTGGTAATGGAATGTTTTTGTTTTCTTTTCATAGAGAGGGGTACTTAATTTGGGTTACCAAAGGGACGTTGCGTGCGTTCCTCGTTGACCCTGAAGTCATTGTATATTTCTAAGGCATTGCATGTTGGTACGGATGGTGGACAACAGTGGCAATGGTGACAATGGTGGTCATGATGGTATTGTTAGTAATCGTGATGGTGTTGTGGTACTTGTTGCAGTGGTGGCAATGGTGATTATGGTGGTAATGGTGGTAATGGTGGTAATGCTAGCAGTGGTGATGGTTTTGACAACGGTGACTCTAGTGGTGAGGGTCGCGCAGTGATGTTGTAGCAGTGGTGGCAATGTTGCAATGGTAAGTGGTAACAGTGGTGGTAATGATGGTATTGTTAGTAATCGTGATGGTGTTGTGGTTCTTGTTGCAATGGTGGCTCTGGTGGCAATGGTGGTTGTCGTGGTAATCGTGGCGATGGTAGCGCAGTGATGTTGTGGCAGTGGTGGCCATGTTGCAATGGTAACAGTGGTGACGGTGGTGGTCATGATGGTCGCATAGTGATGGTGGCAATGTTTGCTATGGTGACAATGGTGGTCATGATGGTATTGTTAGTAATCGTGATGGTGTTGAGGTACTTGTTGCATTGGTGGCAATGGTGGTTATGGTGGAAATGGTGGCAATTGTAGCATTGGTAATGGTTTTGAAAATGGTGGCTCTGGTGGCGATGGTCACATAGTGATGGTGTGGCAGTGGTGGCAGTGTTGCAATGGTGGTCATGATGGTATTTTTTTAGCAATCGTGATCGTGTTGTGGTACTTATTACAATGTTGGCAGTGGTAGTGATGGTAGTAATGGTGGTAGGCCTAATGCTAGCAGTGGTGATGGTTTTGACAATGGTGGCACCAGTGGCGATGGTCGCATAGTGATGGCGGCAGTGGTGACCATGGTGATGGTGGTAATTTTGAGGAAGAAGGATGTTTCCACTTTAAATAAATATGAATCGACGAACCCAGAGTAGAAACAGCAGCCGGTTTGGATTGAATTGTGATGTAAAGGCATATATAAATTTGTCGTTGAGGACTAGAAGAAGAATGAGTAGGAGGAAGGTATGTAAAAAATAATTTCCTTTTCACAAAGTATGAAAAAAATGACTAGATTTATCCTATTTCTACCTATTTTGAGTCCTTACTTAAAATCGGGTCTTGCGACTTTTGTTGGTTTTGTGATTAACGGACACGATCATTTATATGATATTGTATTCTCTTGCTCGAGCTGATGCGTAGACATACTGACGTCCACCTATATAATCATGGCTCGCGGAAAGTTTATTATTAAATTTCTTGAACAATATAATCCGCTGATTGTCTGGATCTATTATACAAAAGTTTTCGTTCATCCTATTATTTCGTTTGCATGAAGGATGGTAATGCAACCATCTACTCGTAATTTCATAGAGAGAGAAATGTAGGTGGAAAACCTTGGACGACAATGATCAACTTTAGAGCATTCGATGAGACAAATTGAGGCGCTGTTGCATTACCTAATTACTTTACGATGACCAACACTAGGATCTCATTTGGACGTAATTTCGTTTGCAGCTGGTAACAATGTTTGTATATATAGTTTTCCCGTTATGCCTGAGATCGGCCTTCGTCTGCCTTTCAGGGTTGGCGCTTTTAATTTCTTCTGTCGCTCATTAGTGAAGTCCAAACGTGGCGCATTATTTTGTCGTCGAAGTAATAGCCTACATTTATATTCACTAATTGCCTGGATCATTAGCGATTAAATTTTTAGAACACATATACTAGTACATGCACACGCACACATGCATATCCAAATGCACAGACACACAGACCCCAATGCACAATGTACGCAAACACATACACACACACACACACACACACAAGCATGGCAAGCTTGCACATGTAACAATTACACAAGTCGCCCCCCCCCCCACACACACACACAAATAAAAATATAAGCAAAGCAAATCTTTATACATGTAAAAAAATTAATACAAGAATATCAACATAGGCCGTTTCTCCCACACCAGCGGCACACCCAAAATTGCAGGTACGATACAATAAGAAGGCAGTCAGACACAGTCTCACAATACATACATATCACACATACACACACACACACACACACACACACATTCTTTTAAAAACAAACCCAGCACATGGATTTTGCCTGTTTTCATGGAAGTCTAGTGCATGTATATACAGCGTTGCTAGGATGCAAAATTCGACCTTGTCCTTTCAGCGCGCTCGTACTTTATTAATTACAGATTCAGAATAGCTCTGGTAGGTTAGCATGACAATTGATGTCTCTGAAATATATTAAAGGCATAATTTAGAATTTGCAGGTGAAACAAAAATCCAACATTAGTGCTTCAAAATAATTCTAAAATGTGAGTTGGGGTTGGAAACAACCAATGCAAGAATTTGAACCAGTATAATCAATGTTAAGTATTGTTAAATATACAAAATGTGAACAATAGTTATAACAAAAACGCTTCCAGACTAAACCGTCTACAGTTATGGTTTAATGAGAAAAATAGTGATATCTCCTTATATTTTAGGCTTTATTGCAAAAAATTTATACCGTAGGATGTTTTGTGATACAACTGACCTACAGATATGCATCAAGAGTGATATCTTGAACATTTTCAAATCACTGCTCCAAAAGGTAAGAAAACCTTTAAGAGAGACTTTTATCCTGAATTCAAAGGATTGATCATTGACTTTAAAACTTGCAGACAATTTAGTGGGTTTGATTGTTCCAGTATACATACAGTAGGTTTGCCCTAGATTACATACTGATGGACGTCAATATATTGTGTCAGTTTAAACAAGCGAACCGTAATAATGATAACAATAATGATGGTGATAATGATGTAATAATAATAATAATGATAATAGAATAATGGTAATAACAATGACAATAATAATAATAATAATAATAATAATAATGATAATATCAATAATGATAATAAAACTGTAATTTCAATTGGACCAAATAAACTCTGTAGAGTGCTGAAGGCGCAAAAATACTGCAAAATTAAGATAAAAACAAACAAGTTTTAAATGTAGACAAGACAATGTGTATGTAGGCATGATATATTGTATATATATGTATATAATATATATATATATATATATATATATATATATATATATATATATATTATATGTAAAGAAAGAGAGAGGAAGAGACTCCCGAGAGGGAGAGAGGGAGAAAAAAAGAGAGAAGGGGAGAGAGTGAGAGAATTGTTTGGCTAGGACAAGGACTAAATCACGGAATCGAGAGTTCGAATCTCTTGGCATCAGCGATTATAGCCCTACGCAAGGAATTTTATCCTCATCTAACTTTTTTTTATAAAAACAAACAAACAATTTATACTCAGCGGGTGAAGCAAACAAAAAGTTACAAGTCTGATTTTCTTTTTTAATGTGTGGATGTGATGTGACAGAAATAGAAAGGTGAGAAGTACCTCTGAAATCGAACAAAAACGAAAACTCGATAAAAAGATATTACAAAGTACACAGTGGAAACAGGATATATAAAGGCACGTATAAAAGAACTTGGAGTGAAGCAAGGCAAGTATAACGTGGCCTTGAAGGTTTGTTTGTTTGTTTGTTTGTTCATTTCTATCTGAGAAGATGGCTGGATAGCCCATATTCAGCTACGTTAAGCTGGTCTTCTATGGGGTCCAGTTCGATGTGAGATGGGACCACTTCACCAGGTTAAACACCCTGCTCTTTGCGATGAATGAATGAAGTGGGATCTTTTACGTGCACGGAGTTGTGACTCTCTCATACACGGGACCTCCATTTTATGTCCTATCCGAGGGACAGAGGTCAGTGATACGAAGATTAATATAGTTTAGGAGATAAATACATGTTTGGCAATTACAAAACAGTGATTTGCCTTAAAAAGTACACAAAAAGGAAAAAGAAACGGAATAAAACAGTTTTTCCTACTGGCAAGGGACTTAGGTTTCTTGTCACTGCTGGTATACCCCACCCCCAGAGGACCAGCTGAACACACCTTATCCTGGAAATACCCTTGAAATTTATATCTCCGTCCCACGCTTATCAAGTGTAAGGATATTGTTTCATGAGTTTTCCCGAAAAATTCCAAGAAAGTCACAAGGAAATGACCGTGAACTCTTGCACGGAATGATTCTTCAAAGTGATTCTACAGTCCGGTAATGTTTCCGTTCCCACGAGTCTGATAAATTCAGACATTTAGAGAGAAAGTGAAAGAGAGAGAGAGAACAGCAACAACAACAACAGCCGAACCCCCCCCCCCCCCCAAAAAAAAAAAAAAAAAACCTCAGACAAACAATTGTATCATTCTTTTTTCGACCTTGGTAAAGAAAACTGTGATACTATATCTTCGATCATCGATGCAACAAAGATGTTTTTTTTTTTCATATCAATACTATCTATATATTTTGTAGTTTTAAAGAGATGGTGAACAAAAACCAAACAAACAAACAAACAGACAGACAAAACTAGAAGTCGTTAAAAGTTTGGCCGAATAATCAAATAAGTGTCTTTGCATTCTGCAGTTGTATAAAGAAAGAAAAAGGAAGACACAGCTCTCACATAATAAGCCTACTGATAAGATCAAGCGATGGCGTTTAATTCTTAAAAAGGAGATGAAAATCATAATTTCTAAAAATGCGTAGACAAAGAAGTGAGAACGTACTTGTTCAGAACTTCGTTTCAGGAACTCGTATGCGTGTTTCGTTTTTTCATTGTACAACGTTGATCATAATATTATACTGTAATCTTTAACTTTCTCGCCGATATATTACAATCTCACACATTATTTTGTTGTGCATTTGCACGTATCAGTATGGGTTTAAAATGCTCATGTTTTGTTCCTTAAAAAACCTTGACCTTCAAATTTCAAATTTAGTTTAAGTTCATATACTAATTCATTTGACACTCGAAGTGCAAATTCATTTTGTCATTTTGTGTTCATTTACTTGAATTCACATCACATTAGGAAATTGCCATCCTGTCTAAAAAGTTTTTGTTTGTTTGTTTGTTTAATCCTTACCAGACTGCAAACCGCCTCTAAGTTAGGATACTTTTTTATCCCTTTTGTAAACTGCTTTCTTCCTTCTTGGAATCTAATTGATATACTTCAAAAATACAGATATGATTTTGGTACTGTGAAAACCTAACCATAATCACGTGAGTGTGTGTGAGAGAGAAGTGCGGAGAGGTGTTGAGTACTCCCCTTCTCCTACGCAGAAGAAAATCGCTTTTGGTGATTCATGTTTTTGCAAGGATATCCTGCATCAACTGGAAACATTTCTGGACTGTTTGGACATGTATATGTGATTTTTGGCTGCTAATTCTTCAAGTCCGTTGGTCATCTGGTAAAGACTTGACCGGTACGTGTAGTCCTATGCTCACAAATTGAGGTTGGAGTTTGCATATACGCCTCCTATATACGTCATGTAATTAACTGTTCCCTCACTTCTTATCGTCACTGGACGCCACTTTGTATCACTTGCCATGGGATATGTTTCATATATTTCGACACACTCATAGACCTTTGAATTTCCGTCAGTTTTCAACTTTCTGAGCGTTCTGATATCAATCTATCCTCGCCGTATGCCTACTACATCTACGTCTATATGGTGTACTGTACTGGCCTCCATTTTCTTACCTCGTCATATACTGCTCTGCAGCGCTCAAGTACAGCCTTTGTTTATTACGTAACGCTTTCAACTATTCAGAATGCCCAACCTTAGATCTAGGCCATCACCATCAACACCATCTGACATTCCCCTTTCAGCAGATTCTGCCAGCAATGTTACCATGGAGACACCAAACAATGCGCCTACCCCCGTGCACCCCAAATCTCCTAAAATGGCTCAAATCGACCACCTGCTAAAAAATGCCGATCTTCTGAAGCACATTGACCGCATCGTTGAGTGTGCTGTAGAGAGAGCGATTGAAAAAATCATGAAAAAGCATGAAATCAATCTTTCACATGTATCCAGCATGATCGAAGAGCAGCTAGCTCGCATGCACGACTTGGAAGTCTCAGTGGACGCCAAGCTTCATGAAGTTCGCATGGTAGCCGATTCGGTCGAGCGGACCAGAGAGGATCTCAAGCGTGTATGCCGCGATGTCCACAATATGGAACAATACTCACGCAGGAATAACATTCGCTTGCTAGGCATCAAAGAGTCTCCGAACGAGAATACGGATGCCATTGCCTGTGAAGTCGCGAAAAGCATTGGCATCGATATCACACCAGCCGACATCGACAGGTCTCATCGCGTCTCTCGCAAAGGTGATCAGGATGCGCACGCACATAGTGGTCAATCGTATGCGGACGCCACACGATCAACTACCGCCCGCCCCCGTGCAATCATCGTGAAGTTTACTTCGAATAAATGCAAGCAAGCAATGATGAAAAACAAGCGCAAGCTGAAGGGCACTGGGAGGGTGATAGTTGAGGACCTCACCAAGCAGAACGCAGAACTTCTGGCGGCAACCTCCAAAATGAAAGACAAAGTTAGTGCAGTGTGGTCGAATGATGGGCGTGTCATAGCCCTCCTGAAGTCCACAGGAAAAAAGAAGCTCATATCATCTCTGTCTGATTTAAACACGTAACATAATTCCCATGGTAACTGACCTTTTTTGCTTATATTCGTAATTAATGGCACCCGGATGATACAATCTGTCAAGGTTTCTTTTGTTAACTTAAGGTATAAATTGCGATTTTATGTGTTGCGCACCTGTGTGCGTATGTGTCAGATATAATCTACTTTTTTTTTTTTTTTTTGCTGTTTCATCTCTCTCTCTCTCTCTCTCTCCTTTCTTTGCCATGTCTTTACGCAATATATATCAAAGTGCAATAGATAGGTTAAATCTCAGTACAATATCACAAGTTCTGTCGCCCATTAATGGTAATGAAGAATTTCAGGAGATTGATCAGTCTTTTTATTTACCTGATGAATTCAATGACAAGGTTTCCAAACACTCTCTGAGTTGTAATAATTTTTCTGTTTTGCATATTAATTGCCGAAGTATAACTAGAAACTTTGATGGTTTGAGTGCTTTATTGCAGTGTTTGAATCTTTCTTTTTCTATTTTAGGAGTCACTGAAACTTGGTTGAAGAATGACGCTCATATGTGTAATATTCAAGGTTATGATTTTGTGTATAATAATAGAGTTGGTAAAAGAGGTGGCGGCGTGGGAGTTTTTGTACGGGATGGATTAACATATAAACATAGAGAAGATTTGAGTGTGAGTAATGAACACTGCGAAAGTTTATTCATTGAGATAGAAAATACTGTTAATAAGAACGTAGTGTTGGGTGTTTTTTACAGGCCACCTAATCAATCTGTGCAATTTTTTATAGATGAAGTTTCTTCTGTTTTGAACATTGTAAATAGGGAAAATAAAATAATATATTTGGTTGGTGATTTTAATATAAATTTAATGAATGTTTCTTTTTGTTCATATGCTAATGATTTTGTGAATGCATGTGCAACATATTTTTTGTATCCACTTATTCATTATCCAACCCGTGTGACTCCAAAATCTGCAACTTTATTAGATAATATATTTACAAACAATATCAGAAATATATTTTGTGGACTGATTTTGGCTGATATCAGTGATCATTTTCCTGTATTCTGTGTTTCTTATGATGAAATTAAAGAAAAAAGGTGTGTTTCCTGGAAAAGACAAATAAATGATATGAATATTGTACAGTTTTGTTGTAATTTGGAAAGTATTGATTGGAACTTTAAGTCATTTGATCCTAATTGTTGTTATGATGAGTTTATAACGAAATTCAGATGTTTGTATCACAGATGTTTTCCTTTGTGTGAAATTAAAGTAAAACATAGAAAAAATAAATCATGGATTAATAAGAATTTGATGAAAATGATAAGGAAAAAATGGAGATTATATAAGAAATATATGAATAATCCTACTGAATATAGGAAAAAAGTTTATAAGAAATTTAGAAATAAAGTAACAAATGAATTAAAGAAAGTGAAACGTGAATATTATAAAAATAAATTTGATGGTTATAAAGGAGACATAAAGTTAACATGGAAAGTTATCAATGATGCATTAGGTGTGAAATCTAAAAAACAAAATATCATCAAAATTGATATTGATGGTGCATCAATTACTAATAAAGATGATATGGTTGAAAGATTTAATAATTATTTTGTTGATATTGGTTTTAATCTTACAAACAATGTGCAATATTCAAATTATGATTATAGTTCACAATTGACAAGAAATGATAAAACGGCATATTTTTCTCCAATAACATGTAAAGAAATTATTGATATTGTGAATGATTTAAAGAGTGGAACCAGTGTAGGTTATGATGATATAGCTGTTGATGTTGTGAAAAGAGTGATTCATGTTATCTGTTCTCCTTTATGTGATATATTTAATTTGTGCATTTCCAATGGCGTATTTCCGGATCAACTGAAGATTGCAAAGGTAATTCCTGTTTTTAAAAGTGGTGATATTTCTAATTTGGTGAATTATCGTCCGATATCTGTTCTGCCGTTATTTTCCAAAGTATTTGAAAAATGTCTATATAAACGATTATACACTTTTTTCATTTCATGTAATCTCTTATCAAACAGTCAGTATGGATTCCGTTCGGGACACTCCACTTCTACAGCTCTTCTTGATTTGATACATAAAGTTACAACAGCAATTGATTTGAAACAGTATACTATTGGTTTGTTTCTTGATTTGAGCAAAGCTTTTGACACTCTTGACCATTCAATTTTGTTGAATAAATTAGAAAATTATGGTATTCGCGGAGTTTTGCTAAGATTATTTAAAGATTATTTGTCTAAGCGATTTCAGTTTGTAACAATTGACAATTATAAGTCTTCGTATAAATGCATTCGTTGTGGAGTGCCACAAGGTTCCATTCTCGGTCCATTGTTATTTCTGATTTATATTAATGATATTGTTTGTTCAAGTAAAATTTTACAGTTTATCTTATTTGCAGACGACACCAGTGTGTTCATGTCACGTAACAATTTTAGTTATTTGGTGGATTTATTCAATCATGAATTGATTTGTCTGAGTAATTGGTTGATTAGTAATAAATTGGTGATAAATGTAAGTAAAACTCAGTTTATGGTATTTGGAAAGAGAAAATTTGATATGAATACTGTTTTGTATTTTAATGGTCAAACAATTTCTCGTTTGTCTTGTGTAAAGTTTTTAGGAGTGTATATAGATGACAAGCTCTCATGGCATGAACACATTGGTGTCGTGTGCAATCGTATTGCCAAAGGTATTGGTATTTTTTATCATCTGAGGCATTTCCCCAGATATATTCTGATTATGTTATACCATACTTTATTCATTTCCCATATCAATTATTGCAATGTGGCCTGGTCCAATGGAAATGATTTTTGTATGAAAAAATTGTTTGTATTACAGAAAAAAGCTATTCGAATAATTTCCAATGTATCTTTTAATGCTCACACTTCACCTTTATTTTTTCATTTGAAGCTTTTAAATGTATATGATATTAATAGATATAATCTTGCAATTTTTATGTATATGTGCTCAAAAGGTTTATTGCCCTCCAATATTTCTTCCAAATTTTTATTGAATAGTAATGTTTATGCTTATAACACCCGTCGTGTTAATGATTATCATTTATGTCATGTGAGAACAAATATTTCTAAGAATACAGTTTTTTATAAAGGTCCATTAATATGGACCGAAATACCATTTGATTTGAAAATGAAACAGTCTTTGAATAGTTTTAAAAGGAATTATAAACTTTCACTCCTGAATTCTTATTCTCATTCAGAATGATTACTTTAATTGCACTTATATATGTCTTTTGATTTGTTCTTCAGTCCTGTCCTTTTCTTTTCCTCCTTAGTTTCGTTTCTATACTCCCGATATATTTTACACATCATTTATGTTTTCTAGGGGTCAGCGATTTACAAGGCTTATTGCTCTTCTCTGTTGACCCCCCATTCACATGAATTTACGCATCGGCTCTTGTTCTTGTTGTTGTTTTGTGTATGTGTGTATATTTCTTTTGATATTCATATATTTGTATCTATGTGTTTTCATTGTATGAATTGTTTGATGATTTTATGTCGAATGGAAATAAATTTGAACTTGAACTTGAACGTAAAATGTGAAACTACGTTTGCAAACTAGCTATCTATATCGGTAGTCTGCGACACTTTAAACAGAACAAGCAAAGTTTAAATGGGCTCCGAGATAAGGTAGCTTTCCAGATATAGGTCTACGTACTACACATCCAATGATGCAATTAATGAAATAGACACACCCACAAGCAATTGTTTCAGTGGCGGATGGGGTGGGGAGTTCGGGTGGGGGGGGGGGGGGGTTAAGACCCAACTGTTTTGTTTTTCTGTGTTTGGAGCTATATGGAAAGTGGAAGACTTTTCTTTTTGCTTGTCAACCGATTTTGGGAGAGAAGTGGCAAAAAAAAAATATGAGGACCTTTCTTCTTCTTCTTTCTTTTTCTTTCTTTCTTTCTTTTTTTTTTCTTGTCATGACCCCAAGTACTCCCCCCCCCCCCCTTTGGCAAAAAGCTAAATCTGGTTTTATCTGGTTTTATCGACTTAATAATGAAGTATGAAACATCCGCCAGGTATAACGACGTAAGCTGTTAATTTTTGCGCAAGATGTTACCTCTGTACCAGCCTTCACATTGTTTACTCTTTCCTTTAATAACAGCGTGTGACATTTACCTTTCTCTTTTCGTTCCAGTGAGCAGATGTTCCATGTATAGTCTTTTACATTGTATACAAAGTCTTGGTATAAAGTAGGTCTTTGACTGAGTATACGTTAAACTCAGGACTCGGGTTCGGATGCTGTTCAATCCATTCTGAGAAGAAATTGACATTCAAATCGATAATCTCGTGAATCATGAAACATTCGCGCATCTTTCCATTATTCTTGGCCTAGATATGTAAAGACAGTCATCGGAAAAGGTCAAATATTGGCACAAGTCATTTTTTCTCCCTTTATAACAGTGTATAGTCTTTAACGTCATCACAATTTATGTTGTGGATTCGCTGTCGGAGATGTATAAGAGAAAGATGATTAGAAACAATATCTGTATCATGTGTTGATCAAATATATACATAACAGTGAAGGGTTTTATGTCATTATATTCTTCTTTTTTTTTTTTGGGGGGGGGGGGTCCTAACTCATATATCACGAGCGGTCAACTTGAAGTTCAGAGCAAAAGTCAGGTCAATCCTTAAAACGAACAAATTAACAACAAACAAACAACCGAGCAAACAAACAAACAAACAAACAAATGAATGAATTGCTAGAAATAAATGAATAAGTAATTGTATACATAAATGAATATAAATAATCATACTTTACCATTCCTTTACTAACCATGGTCTGTGAAACTGCCACAATTTGACAGAAAAAGTCGCGGAACTCCTGTTCTCAAGATCATACTACGCTCCTCTTTCATTTCCATTAGGGGATTGTGTTTTCTGGGGCAATTAGGAATTAACATCGATAGGATCGTGTTCATTCGAGACCGAAAATGTCTCATCCACCCACTTTTCTCAGCCTAGATGTCTCCTGCGAGGGAGGTTGAGACGAGGGGGTCTTTTCTCCTCCCGGTGGTGAAGGTCACTCTTTTGAATGGTAAAGCTGCGGTGCACTGCATGTGGTGGGAGATCCATCGGACAGCCACTCAAACTGTTTTAACCGTTCAGTGCATGTCGTTAACATTACCGGAGGTAAATCGATCATCCGTTATTACCGACAAAACCGAACAATGCAAGAAGATCTCTTTTTTTTTTTAATATATATATATATATTTGTTTCCTTTGGTGATGAGAAATGCTATTAATGTCGGACCATTTATATTGAATGCGGTGATGTAGATGGTCATGATAATGATTGAAAAGGTCGTGGAAAGAGAGAAATAAAGAGAGAGAGAGAAAGAGAGAGAGAAACAGAGACACAAACAGAGACAGAGGGAGATATGGAGATACAGACAGACCTACAGAAAGACAGAAACGGATGTCTTAGTGGACACACACACACACACACACACATATATATATATATATATATATATATATATATATATATATATATATATATATATATATATATACATGATTCCGTCGAAATGTACATTACCAAATACAACTCTGCGGCTGTAAAAATTAAGCATATATCCTTCCATCTCTCACCCTCACACGGATATAATGTGTATTATGCATAATAGATTCTATGCTGCTATAATCTCTATGCCACTTATCGTAAACATGAATACACAAAGTGAAATAAAATTAGATAGTACATAACTATACAATATAGACACAATTCAATTTCGTCGTTGCTTCACAATATTCATTACCACTTTTCTTTTGTTGAGTTGAAGTTTTATACCAAGTTACCAAGTTATGAATAAGGCGTGCTATTGCAACTGTTGCCGCAACAATCTTCCTTGAGAATTCACAAATAAAAACAAAATCAACACTTAAACTTAGTTTTGATAAACGACAATCAACGCTTAAAAAGTTGAGACAAATGTGTACGCATCATCTTATTAGATTTTAATAAGTATTAACCATATAATAATTCTCTTTTCCCTGTGGAAACAAAATCGAGTTTGGTAAATCTGATCATTTCCTTGTTAGGGTATGAGAGATTTAGTGGAGGTGTGGTGTGGTTAATCCTTTCCTCGCCACGGACATTTTGACAACGTGTAGGCCTACGATGCTATGGGGTTTCCTGAGCCACAAAGCACAAAAAGGGTTAAGACAGACACACCTATCGAGAGGGACACGTTTACCATAAAGTGGTAGATTCACTTTGTGCAGTTCTGAGCTTACACCTTACCGTCCATTCTTTGTGCTGATGAAATTCATTCATGTACCAAATTTGATGAGGCTGAGGAATTGGAAACTTCGCTTCTTGCAACACGCCCCTTCATTTCATCTTAAGAAGAGGCTTTTTTAACAGTGTCTGCAATGGCAAACTCTCAGAGGCCCCGATGCTAACAGTCACGCGGTTACCCACGGGTATAAACGCAATATCGCATCGAGAATGGCTATACCGTCAGTTATTGCTGGATACCCAGCGTTCATTTAGCTAATGTTTGCATCTGCGACACAGTTTTGTCCGCCAGAGCGAGAGCAGAAATGAAGTCGGCAGGCCTGCGTACCATCATGGAAGATGAAGAAGCCAGTAGATTTCATCGGCCGTGTCGGCTGTGTTTGCATCTGTTGTCGCGAAGTTAGCGCCAATACACATAAGTGGTCGTAGTCTTCGAGGAGTTAATTAGATACTGTATGTAAAAAGATAGAGAGAAAAGAAAATGGAAGCAAAGCAGCCATGAATAAAAGACGGTACACACATAATAGCAAGGATCATATTGATCGGTGCATTAGCAACAAAAAAAAAAAAAAAAAGAGAGTTTGAAAGCACAACGTTTCCTTCTTCCAATCTAATGATTTGATTTATGATATGTGATTTTTCTATAGAGAAAATACATGGCTATTGTGCCTCTGTCAGTTATCCACTGAATTACACCTTTGTTTGCCTGGCATCTGGTGGACAAATGTCAGAGAGTCAACAACGTGGCATATCAACTATCCACTCCGTGTAAGAGTGACGCCCCACAAGCATATAAAAGTATTTGGTTTTAATAAATGCAAACAACCGCCACTTCCCAATGCTTCACTGTGTCCGATGGTATCCAGCCCGCATATTGATTTCGTGAGCAAACTGTTATCCACGTGCATGGAGAAACCAGGGAAGTCTAGTATAGGGTAAATTACCATTTTCTTGGACGTAACGGATTTACTGACATGTAGAGCAAGGAGCATGAAACAGTGAAGAGGATCTGGCGGAAATTTATGAATCTTTGAAAGATAACAAAAACTCAACTTGTCAGTAGGGGCATACAAAATCACAAGCTGATAGTTAAATAAACAAGATCAAATTGACCACTTACCCTACGTAAAAGTACTTTCGGAATACCTATTGATATCATATGTATGATTATTATATGAATATACATTGTGCATATGTCATAACAGGCAATTTGTATATAGATTCATATATCTATACCAACCTATCTCTCTTTCTACACATATATATGTACATATTGTATTTATAGATTGAGAGAGAGAGAGAGAGAGAGAGAGAGAGAGAGAGAGAGAGAAAGAGGGAGAGATGTGTTTTTCTTAGCCGTAGTTATATTAGATGTTGAACATTTTGATTGAATCATATTCATTTATTATCCACACGAATAGTCAAGGGATGAAATCTGTTCAATTATATCATTTAGTATATATTATGTTACTGCCGCGTTCATCATTTCCTGTGATTGCCATTGTCGAATCTCATTAATGATATAAGAACATCATCCATCCGACTACAAACGCAGAGTTTGTAAGGTAACATATTGGACCAGCAAAGTTCTAACGTCTCCCCACCTCTAGTGGCGAGAAGGCGTATCATCGCGAGGTACACAAAAAGCGGCAGAAAATAATACCAAACATACGCCTGCCGCACGTTGGCTGATGTAACGTGAGAACGGTCGGATATTTGCAGAACTGTCCGCCGAACAAGCCGCACATGTATCGCTGAGATATGCGATGAAATGTTAGTAGCCCGGCTGTCCGCCACGGCTCAGAAAAAACCCTGTTTCACTGTCTCTTACGTGTGATTGTTTACCCTACAGCGCCGCTGGTTGAGCAGTCGGGAGGAGCAGTGTGGCGTCTCTGTTAGCTTGTGTGGAGGTAATGGTGGATGACGATACAGAGTATTTTTTTTTTCTACCCACCCCCCTCCACAAGTTAACTTGAACTGACCAGATTATGAGCCAATCAAGTCCAAACCGAGGAAAATAATTCTCTCAGCATGCGTGAAAATCATATTAGCCTCGAATTTGCACCCACGGGAGTGAAGAGATGCTGCACGCGAGATATGTGGAAAAATCAGAAGATAGAGAGTGGAAGACACCTTAGAGTAGAAGAAAGTTATCACAATTCTTCGTCAAGTATTTGTCTCTTCATGTTTATTGATTAGTAGTAGGTCTACTGGTCTGATTTTCTTCCAATACCACCATTGATTAGTGATGAGATGCATTTTAATATGCCGATTGTAAAGAACCGTTAAGGGGGTTTAATCTTCTTTAACGTTAACATTAGGGATTGCATTTAATGATCATGTGACATGATGTTGTGTAATGACTTTACAGACTCATGACTATCCTTATGGAAAGTTCGACTTTATTTGATTTCTTAAGCTGTAGAAAGCATCCGTCGACCCGCTAGCAATGTGTATCCATAATCTGTCATTCCTCGCGATTCCTACCAATGCAAACACTTGAGAAGGACTAAAAAATTCGACATTTTGTTGACAGTCATCCGACGGACTTCTATCACTGTGTTTGAGTCCAAACAAGCGCGTACGAGAGTGTTTGCCCTGTGGTACTCCGTGTGAAAATATGCAATGGGTTGAACCCCTCATGGCGCTACATCGTTTTTATCCAAGGAGGCGACGCATTGATGTTTGAACGGCGTGAGTGTGTTGGCCGTAAAGGTGACTTTTGATGGAGCTACAGGTGTATCCATCGTACATAGAAAGCTGTGATAAGACTCTCGTTGAGGGGATCTTGGGCTGAAGCATTAAGACGAAATTGAAGGTGGGGGTTGGAGGAAGGAGAAAGGAATAAGGAGATGTTTTTATTACATATTCATATTCAGATCTGCAGACTTCAAGCAAGACACCTTTTTTTTTTCATGCCAAATTATTATTTCCTTATACCATTTTGTTGAATGTCTGTGTTTATGGGTGTGTATGTTTTACTGATTATAGAAACTCTGGGGACTTTTTTTCTCTCCTCCTACCATTTTCTGTAGGGTGTGTCGATAATAAATTGTCGTGATATCGTTGAGGGACACACTTCAGGCGACCCACTTCAGGCAACATTGCAACAGTGTGTCATCACAGATATTTATTTTATCAGAATAAAACAGATCCTCCCATCTTGCATGAGTTATTTTGTTCGAGGTCCAAAAATGCTGCAATGAAGACACGGGTTAGGTTTAACTTCAGTTGTTATAATATCGCTATTCCATTTTTTTTTCATAAAAAGCGTCATTCGCAATGATTCTTAGGGAAAAGTAGAATTCATTATTGACCACACGTAACCACCAACAGTGACCATGCACTGTTCGTGAAGAAAGAGAGCGTATACATCGTCCATAATAACTACTAGGTTCATCACGACAAGGGTTTTGTTGTGGTGGTTTATGTTTTCTTATTATTGTTGTTGTTATTGATTTAGGAAGTGATGCGAGTGATGTTGGCGAGTTGTTACTGGATGGACTATTCTTGATATAAACAAGGAAAACAAGCTGTATGGATAAAAATGCCCGTTTCTCTTCTCAGAGCCCCAAGCATACGAAGATGTGAATTAGGCAAACCTATGCCGCACCGAATCGGATGTCCGCGGAGTTCGCACCAGTATTATTTCCAGAGAGTGTAAAAAAAAAAACCCAGGATGGAAACGCATTCCTATAATCAAATTTTGCGTCCAAAATCTTCGGCCTCTCGATGAAGTAAAATCATACTGACTATCAATGTACGTGCACGCAGCGTTGAATATTATCGGGTCGAAATTTCTGTTCCCATCTACAGATCTATACGGCATAATACATGCCGAGATCTGATTATCGATTATAGGCACTTTTCGCCAGATGTAATTGATAGATTCTGAATTATCAATGGTTCACTTCCGGGGAATTCCTGTAGGTAAATTAATGCGTCCACACGCGCACCACTTTGAATGATGTCCAGATAGAAAGAAGGATGGGCGGGGGGGGGGGGGGGGGGAGAAAGAGAAAGAGAAAGAGATGATCCCGATACACGAAAGAGGGAGCTATTACTACCTTCGCATTTTAATGGGTTTTTTTTTATCATAATTTTGTACTATTGCGTAGCTTTGTTTTGGATACGAACTGCTTTCATGTGTGATCTGGATATTGGATTTTGCATAAGGCTCAATCAAGATGAGAATCAATGCGGTTTGGAAGAACTCAAACTTAAAGGATAGCCTATCCCTAAACGAATAGATTCATTTGGTGCCTTGGGCGGAAATATGGAATAACAACAATAATAATAATAACAAGAGCTAAAAATCAAGTTATCTTAAAATCAAGGAGATAGTCAATATTGATTGATGGTATTCTGTGCGGTATATTATGTTCAGAAGTTCACCTTTTATATTTCATTTGATTCTTGATTCTTTGTTTCTGTTCTTTAAGCGTTAAAGGGTGATCAAACCACCCGAGTCCTTACATTTCAAAGTGGAAGAGGGGAAAAAAGGAAAATAAAGTCATATTGTTAGTAACATGTAGTTTTATATATAGGAAAATATTGTAATATGCCAATCCATTGAAAAATGAATAAAGTAGATTTGATCTATATTGCGTGTGTATGTGTGTGTGTGTGTGTGTGTGTGTGTGTGTGTGTGTGTGTGTGTGTGTGTGTGTGTGTGTGTGTGTGTGTGTGTTCATATATACACGCATAATATAAACAGCGCCGGCAAATATTCTCTTGTAGAAGTAGACTATCGACACTGAAAAGGCAGTTTCTGTTATCATGCTCGCTCTGGTATACGGCTATAGCAGTGTATGGTGAGATATCTAATGAATGAGTCAAGTCAAATGTTCCTGCCTATACGCGCTGTCTCTTGCCGGTAGGGCAAGCGGAGTCGCAAAACCCAACATTGATAAGTAATATGTCAAGATTCATTCCTTCTTTCATATCGTACCCATGGAGCTTGTAGATAACATCCAGTTTATCACCGGGGGCCCCATCTTGGTACATCGCATCTATTACGTACCTACTGATAACATTGGAGCCGCAAGACGGCGCCTATCGGATACATTGACTTTTTTTTTCTTAATTTGTAACACAGTTTTGGTATATTATATATTCGGCCCTCGTATGACAGAGAGTAACGGGGTTGATTTCTTTTTGTCTTAGTCATGAAAAACGCGTAAAACTTGTGTCTTTTTCACAATGTGGGAAAGTAAGTTTAATTACTCACAATATCATTTTCACGCTGCTTAACATACCATCTAACACGGATCTTTTCTGTACAGCGTAAAAGCAATACGCCAGGCCTCGAACTGTGTACATCTGGAACATAGATTTAAATCGTGTTATGGTCTATGTTCCAATACTCACTAGCAACAGGGTATACTTGAGGGCTCGCTTTGATTTTAGGTAAAAGCAGAAGTAAAAACAATACTCCGGACAAGATATTTGTGTTACGTTCATTTGAGTGTTTGCTGCTGCATGTTGTCTCGCATTTCCTGCTTCGTAGTCTGGTTTCTAACTGACATCAGGGAATTAACCTTTGAAGACCCCGCCATCTCCTTGTCGTAAATCATCCTCCGGTATTTATTTCATTTTGTAATTAAGACGCCTTGCCTGCAGATTCAGATTTCAATTTGTTATAGCTGCCTGGTCTTTGCGGAAATTCACAGAACAAATCTGGTTTAATCAGTATTCTGCACCATGCAGGTGACCTATTCGATTACCATCCGTACTCTAGGAGCTGTGAACGAGAGATATGTCTTGAAGTTGATAAAAAGAGAGAAAAAAGTTTTCCCATGAGTAGTTCGTGTTGCGGATGTTGGGCGAAGTATCCGTAAAAAAGAATAATAAAAAGAATAAAAAACGAGGATAATTCTAGTGTGTCTTGCATGTCTTGATCATAATGTGGTCCAGTAACATAAATCGATCCACTGACATTTTCATTTTCGCACTTTCTATCCTCTATAAATTTTATTTCCCTCCCCTCTCTTCCTCTCCTTCTTCTTCTTCTCTTTCTCTCATTCTTTCTCTCTCTTTTCCTTTCTCTTTATCTCTTCTTCTCTTTCTCCTGTTGCTTTTCTTCTTGTAGGATTAAAGTAGATCTATTCTTCCCAGTTTCTCTTGAATCTGTTGCTTCCTTCATAATCTATATAACCTTTTAGGTGTATTCATAATCACGTTCCCCTTTCCGTGTGTTCAGCTTTTGGTATAAGGAACATGTACACCTAAACATACGTACAGACAAAGACACACACACACACACACACACACACACACACACACACACACACAAACACACACACACACACACACACACACACACACACACACACACACACACACACACACACACACACACTCACACAAACACACTTTCTCCTTCCCTCAGTCGTAATCTTTCTCTTACCTTTTATGTTCAGTTAAACAATTGTGCATCCCGGCATGTGAACCGGCAGCGCCACATAATCCTACATGCGGAATTACAACACTTGGAATTAAGCAGCGGGTTAATTGCTGATATATCCTCCCTCTCCCTTCCCTCACCCCCCCCTCCTTATCTGTTTCTCTCTTTCACTCCCTCCGCTCGTGGTTACATTCCCCTCTTTTTTTTTTAGTCTTTTGTGTTTTTAAGCTTCTCTCTTTAGCTGAAACAACCTAATAACGAAAATGTCTCCTGCCATTCGTGATCGTCCGTGGACAAACACGAATGTCGCCAGCGAAGCGGTGGTACTTGCAAAAGTCTTTGTTTTATGAATCACGAGCTAATTTTTCGGGAGGTAGATTAAGAAAGAGTGCACGTAATGAGCAAACAGCAATCCTTCTCTTTTTTTTTCTTTCTATTTTCAGTATGTTTCTATTTGAACAGTCTTTTTCCTTTTATCTTCATGGTTACATCAAAGATCTGCCTAAATATCCGTTCTGAATGCAGTTTAACTTCCCATTTCTGTTCTTAATACTTTTAGGTGAACATCAAAATATAAATCTTATCCAAATATATATATATATATATATATATATATATATATATATATATATATATATATATATGTATATATATATATATATATATATATATATATATATATATATATATATATATATATATATATATATATTATATATATATTATATACCAATATATCTCGCAATCAGGAAACTAAGGAAGTGGGACTGATGTCATCTTTGAACTAAGGTGTAATCACGTGATCATATGTATTTCTACGACCCGTGCGTGAAATCTCCCGTGGTGTTCTCGTTTTTTGACAATTGGTTCATTAGCACCATTCAGTCGTCAGTCCCTCGCCGCTCCACTTGCTTTCACGACGCCAGAAATAAAATCACTGTGAGATAAAGGGGGAAAAAAGAAAACGTACGTGCAATTACTCCCACCTATCCTTAAATGGTTATTGGATGACGTCTCATTCAGAGCGTAGCCATGAGACTGGTCTAGAGGCTGATTGGGGTAACATTCAATTTTTGAAGAGATACTCTTACGGCTCGATGGTTTTGCTCGAGCATGAGATGGTATCATGCGCCGTATGATCACCAACAAATTGGACTCCGCTTTCTCCGCATTTCCTGTGTTTTTAAGCTCAAAACAATTGCATGAAACACGCATCAAATTAGGAGAGATACATTGTGAGAATCGATTACATTTTCTGTTACAATTTTACGGACCGACATCAATTTGTTGTTGTTGTTATTGCTGTTGTTGCACTGACCACCGGACCATTATAGTGCTAATTATATTGACACTATGCAGACACTCTATAACGTACCAAGGAATCGAGATAACATAAAAATAGGTCAAAAATAGATAGAAACGACATAATCTACACGTGTATGCTGTATATATATATATATATATATATATATATATATATATATATATATATATATATATTTGTGTGTGTGTGTGCGTGTGTGTGTTCAACCGCCTTCAAACAAATAACAACAACAAAATCTTGACAGTTTCATCACATGCCAGCGAAAGGGAAATTGGGCTACGTACGTCAAGCCAATAATCCGCCCTGCCGCTGGCCGATCTGCTCTGCTCTCCCCCCGCGAAGCTTACACAGCCCCGGGCTCATCTCTTGCACGAAACAGTGATGCGTGTCGATCAGAGGGCGCCTCGGATACGGTTATAAAGCCACATTCTGTACAGTTCCTAGACTGGTTGTGTCTGTACGCTGAAATTCAGATGAAGAGAGAAATACAGACAGACAGACGGACAGACAGACAGACAGAGGCAGAGAAAAGAGAGAGAGAGAGAGGGAGTGAAATGAAGAAAGACATTAGAATAGAAAATATTTGGTTCAAAGCTCCTTTATTTTGCCTTAAAGAAACTGTACAGTATTGGTTGAGGTGAAGATTGCAGCTTGTAATGTTTTGCGAGATATTTAGAAACCACTCTATGAAATGTTGAAGAGCATACAATTCTAAGGGGAAATCAAAAGTTTATTTGATGAAAATCGGTTTTAAAATGAATGAGATATCTAAAAACAAGGTAAAACAAAGAGATCGTAATAAAAATCGTGACCTGTCAATTTTATTAGGATCACTTTTTAAGATATCTCAGCCATTTCAAGACCAATTTTCATCAAATAAACGTTGAATCCTTCTTGAAATTACATGCTCTTTCATATTTCATAAGAGGTTTCTCATTATCTCACTAAAAATGTTATAAGCCTGAATCCTCACCTAAACCAGTACTGTACAGTCCCTTTAAGATAACAACAAATTAATCAATATTACTAAATTCATTTCGATAATTGCGTCATTGAATAATTCATTCCATTTAATCTAATTGAATGCCTGTTTGAAGTGGGAGACTGATTCTCGAGCCGGTGAAACGACCTACGCTCAATAACAGAGAAATATAGGTATTAATATTTTCCTAAAGGGGGCTGTCTTCCAGCGCGCCTGATCATTTCCATAGGACAATATTTTGTGAAGTAATAGCAATCTGTTCTCTATGTGAGATAAGAGATAATAATAAATGTTGCGGCAAACACTGGATGCCGTAGGCTATGACCTATTCACAACATAACAAACATAAGCAGGCGTAAAAGGCTAAATAGCGACTTTAAACGGGCACTGGATTATGTGAGACGAGTTCCTAAAGGTATAATACCTTGGATCAAAGGCGGTGAGATGGGATATACCCATGGAACACCTTACTGAGAAAGCGCCCCCGCAGTGCAGGTATCATCTATCCAATAAAGTTGAGCTGTGCTGGGCCGAAGGGCTCGGGGTGGGGTGGGGCGGGGGTTGTGTAAGGGTGCTTTTGGATGAAGTTCGAAGACAACAACTCTCTAGAAGCGTTTCGGATGGAGGAGAAAGAAATATATAGACATATATAGACATCGACGCAGGAATATACATATATGTATGTATGTATATATATATATATATATATATATATATATATATATATATATATATATATATATATATAAAACAAAAACAAAAAGACCACCCCCAAAACAACAACTCTAGTCACGTGTTTACTTTGTTGAACTGACATTTAAAAAATAAACATGTTCTTAAATCCGCCTATTTCATGATGTTGGAGTTATCGTTCATTTCGGTGAATGCAAATCGATGGCGTCATTTTTTTGTACCATCTCCTTTTCTGTTATTAAGCATAATGCAACCATTCCATTCCGCATCTTGTCATTTCCTATTTTGTCTGTCTTTGTAAATAAGGCTCAATGTGACATTCGATCCTGTAGTTTGATAAATTTACTTCAAAATCTGATAGCTGTTTGGTGAAGGATCGTGTATCGAGAGGGGAGAGTTGGTGTGTGTGGTGTTGAAAGTTAAAAAGAAAAAAACAGCACTCATTTCTCTTATTAAGATTCCGCCGACTTCTGAAGGTGTAACTTCGGTTTACTAACCCCTTGTTGAAAACTCTATACAATCTTACGTAAACAAGTTGGAGAGATATTTTTTTTTTTCAAAGTCAAAGACTTTTGGGAACAACATCAAGGTCTCTTTGAATGAGAGTAAATGCATGCAAATGAGAAACGCATTTTACGAATGACTTCGCTTTCCCACTTAGGCACCTCTAGCTGACCGCTTCAAATGTGTTTCGTTCGGACAAACAGACCTCTTTCGAGCAAGAAAAACCAAGGAAGCGTCTTCCGTTTTGTTTATTGAAAGACTCGAGACACCAGCCTTTGTCCATCTTGCGTTCGAGGACAGCAGTTAATTTTTACCTCTTTGGAAAGTCTTTGTATACACACCTTTAGAATCCCACTGCAGTTTCGTCGAAGATCTTCAAGTCTCGTCCTCCCTCGTGCTAGTTTAATGACCACTGAGCTAAGCTCCTTTTGTTCCGGTTCATCTAGGAGGTAACCCCGGAAACGCTGAGATCCGTCTTTCTTTTCAAATTATACGAGGCACCGCGAATCACCGAGGGTTGGTTAACCCAGGACAGGATGAGGTCGAGGGCCGTCGAGGGAACAAGACATGTCACACGCTATTAAAGAGGACAACTCTTGCCGTATCGCTCCTCCACCATCCTAGGAGCAGAAATGAAGCTGAAGGACACATTGAAAGGGCGAGATAGGGGAACGATGTAGTAAGAAAAAAAAAAGGAGGAAAAGGAGGGGAAAAGTTGGGGAGAAGCTTAAAGAAGTGCAGGGAAGTGGTAGGGAAGGAAAAGATGAGAATTCTGTGCTGCCTGGTCACTCGTCACCTTGAAGTTTGAATTATAAAGAGAGAGATAAAGAGATAAAGAGACTAAGAACGAAATGCAGAGACAGAGAAACAAAATGAAGATGGGACGGAGGGACAGACAGACAGACAGACAGACGGGTAGAAAGACCAAGAGAGAGAGAGAGAGAGAGAGAGAGAGAGAGAGAGAGAGAGAGAGATGAGAAAGTGTCTGTAGGTGATACAGCCGAAGAGATTTCTACACTCTTATATAGGCAAGTCTCTTTTAGAATAGCATGTTTTGGTATATGGCGCACTAACAACAGTGAGTTTACGTTTGTGTGATACGGCGTAGGAAATAAATTACGTTTGTTTATGTTTCTTAGCTTGGATAGTCTGTCTAGTATTAAAATGATGCTGTTTAAGTAATGCAGACCTAATTTCTTCATCACGAGCAAATCGTGAGCAATCGGAAAGAAAAGTACACCTGTGTATGCGAGTCAAGTGCATGGTTCATCGTATGTTGACGTTGCCTGGTGAACGCACCTTATTGACCGTGATTATTTTATTTTCTTCACTGATGGCGCCCACGGTGTGCAGATGTATATGTGTGAGTTTGTGCGTGTGTAGGTGTTTGTGTCTGCTGCAAATATTAGTCACGTCAGTCATTCACAATTACAATCAAATTCGGGTTGTTATGGCGTTAATGCGACTGCCGAAATAATATTTATGGTAATAGGCGTGATAGCTATACAGCTGTAGGTAACACCCGGTAGGCAGGGCTCTGCCAGCTGGCGTTGGTATTGTGTATGTTTATCCTGTAGAGGACACACGTGCTCACTATCCACAGGAATTATCGTACTAACGATGACTGAAGTGGTAGGCCGATAATGGTTTTACGAGAGGATCTCTTGCCACTTTCGATTAGCGTTGCGCTGTCTGTAACGCAAGCATGTGGACGCACGACTTTGCGAGTCGTGTGTGCTACCGCGCGAATTTAGCGGGAGCAGCAAAAATGAGAAGAACATTAATGCGCGACAGAAAGGGAAAGGTCGTGATTTGATGGAAAAGTAATAAGCTGAAATTCTGAGTGCAATGAAGGAAAAGGGCAGGGGATGGCGAAATCACGCGCAGCAGTTAACGTAAGAGCATGAAATGTGTTAAAGGACTCCTCCGGATGATTTTCAGACTCTTACATCTGAACAACTACAAATTGATTGGTACAGAGTTTCAGGAATTTATGGTGATTGGGAATGAGGAATAAGAATATTTTCACAATTTATAATAAATCAAAATGAACAAGGATGATGACAATATTGCAGCTTTACCATGAGAATGCATGAGTAAGGGCTCTAGTAATCAGAACAAAAGAAGAAAGCATATATAAATTCTATAGAGGTAAACTTGCGGTATTGCAATGGAATGACATTGCTCCATTTCCGAAATAATTATGTGAGTCTCCTATATTATTACGTCATCCTTGTTCAGTGTAATTTGTTGTGTTTTTTTTTTGTCAGATTATGGGTTTCTCTCCTCAAGGACCATGATAAATTCCACAAATCTATCTCTCTATACATGTAGCTGTCGATTTTTAAGATTACATAAATAACCATGACATCGCGGATGCTAATCTAAGTAAATTTAAAACCAACATACCTGATTATGCAAATGAGCTTTTTCTACTCATGCGCAAGGTGGAACTGTGAATTGGCTATCTAAAAATCATCCACAACACCAACCAGTCATACGAACATAGTAGCCATAGTTATTGTATATATATATATATATATATATATATATATATATATATATATATATATATATATATATTTTTTTTTTTAGGTGACTGCTCTGCGTGAAGTGTAGGGACGACATATTGTATATCGGAGAGATGTGACCTACTTAATCCCTGCAGATTACAGATCTGTTCCCCGCATTCTCACTCTCTGTATTATACGTCCTCCCAAAATCGGGGAACTCGGAAATTCAAGAACGGCAATCTCTGTCGAAAGTGCTCGTGACATTTCCATGCAGATTAAGTGAAATTAAGTTCCTCTTTAGGATATCCCCAAAGTCTTCAGTTTCCCTCCAGTATCTCGTACGGAAAGTTCTCTGTTACGAGGACCACTGGAGTGTATGTAGGAGTATGTGTGCGTGTGTGTGGGGGGGGGGGTGGGGTGGGGTGGGGGATGGAAGAAGAGCTGGAGAGGATAACTCAAAGTCATTGGATAGTATGCAAAGCTGAGGATAGGACCCAACGTTGAGCTGAAGCGTCCTGTAAAGCGCGGACGCAGCATAAGTGAACGCCTTATGGCGCAAAAATGTCTTTTTCGTGCAATAAACTGGTGCTCTTGTGCCAATGTCTCGTCGTTTCTGAAAGGAAATAGAAAAAATTCTCGCAACTTCAATTCCAACACCGACCACGAAATACAACAAATAAACTCACAAACGGAAAATTGCAAAAGGAGAATAGAGTGACATCAAGAATCTTGCACTTAGTATTTTACTTCTTTCAATAGACAGGATTCACCTTCCACTAGAAAAACGCAATATCAAAATAACGATATATCGATTTCATCAACAATGACACCATCTTGGACATCTTAAGGATGTCGTACTCTACCAATTCAAACACACCTCCTGTGACCTAACAATCATTTTCTTTCGCCGTAATGAGAAAACTTCAGATAATTATTTTGTGGAACACACCTGCGAATTGTCGACCGCATCCCATGGTACTCCCGTCCTCATCGAAGTCCGTTGTGTCCTAAAATACCGCCATTTCACATGGACGATGCTGTATGCTCATTTCTTTTTCATTAGTGTAACCTTGGAAAATTACAATTGTAATAAAAAAAAAATGAATATGTTACACACATCATGGATGCACAGAAGTCTATATGAAAGTGGGATTCGTTTTGTATTTTTTTGTTGTTGACAGCGTCACTTGTTCTTACCAAAATTATGTGATTTGAAGGTCATCAAATGCTCCAAGCCCTGTTTATAAATGTACTCTGAATTAGGTTGCAAAATCGTTACCGTTGATTAAATTCTCTCGAGAACAATTTCGCTTCACACAAAAAAGGTATGACACCCCCTCATAATGATAGATTGATTAGAAAATGGCAATGGACAATATCGGTAAGAACAGAAGGCAGAAATAAGAAGAGATTTGCACCGTTGTAATTCGAAAGCAAAAACGTTGGCGCGGCGCTACAACGACTGCGATTTAATAGATTCGATCATGTCTAGTTAGGGATGAACACGATACTTAATGAACAAACGTGGGAGTAATAAGTAAATTTGCAATCACCCTCTTTGAAACGTCGGTCTCGTTCTTTTTTTTTTAAACAAAAAGTGCGCATGCGCTGTACATGAAGCTTTGAAAGACGAGCCGGCTCATCTTTTTGCCATTGTATTTTCTCAATTCATTCAGCATATTGATTACATGTTGGATTATGTGGATGTTATTTCGTTCACGAGGTATCATGTTACCGCTTAGCGCATTTCGGAAAAGGATGACAAATTGACAAATTGTCACACCAAACGGCACTGAATCATTTCACCCCGATTTATGCAATGAAAAGTGAAGCAGACCTTTCCTTCCTAGCGAATCTAAACGCACAGTTTCATCACACACGCAGTTGCTCTTTATATATTTCATCGATATGTTCCTATCTACCGTAGCTAACCGTGTTATTCACCCTCCCTGTCTCTCTCTTTATCTCCGTCTCTTATTATCTCTCTTCCCAATCTGTTTCTCTTTCTGCAGCTTGCATGCAACTTTTGATATATCGTTGTTTTTTTGCATTCTCTTGTCCGCTATAAATTGCTTCTCTCTGTTGTTTAAACTTTCGTGCACATCACACACACAGCGCACACACAAACATGAAATTTCTAGTGGAATTCAAGCACAGCTTCTCAAAATCCGTCCAGAGATTCAAATAGGTTCCCTCTCCACCATCTTGTGTAAGGATGATGACGATGATGATAATCATGATAATACTGATGATGTTGATGATTACGATAATAATGATAATGATAATTATTACTATTAGCATTATTATTATGGTAATAACAACAATTACAATGATATGATAATAATGTCGCTAATGTTTCTTTCCCAAGTGTTTGCTGTCCTGTGAAAGGTTACCTATACACTCTTGTTATTCCTAAGCTAATTTCATCGCTAAGTGCGATTTTATAAAACATATATCATGCATAAACATAAATGGATATGAAGTGCTTTGGCTGGTGAAATGACCTTTATCAATAAAGGTCATTATATTTTGTGCATTGAACGAAGCACTAGATCTGTACTTTTTTGTTCTCGTTAGGTCAAACCTATATTATTTTGTTCATTCACGGCGAACGTACTTAATGAAATCTGACAGACATATAATTTCACGTTACACCGACAATGTGTTCACTTTAAGTATGAAACCATAAGCACCACCAAGAGGACAATGGTCTCTTTTGTTTATATAAGCTGACGGATTGAGTGGCTATTCCTCTACAACGAATAGTCAATGCCCCTTACTTCTATCTGCATTGTGCAGGAAACCATTTCTTCCTCAAAATCATGATATTTTGCCCTTAATATGCTGGGATTAGCGATATCTTTATTAACTCTGCTCATTCTGACTACCTGCCTTCATCATCATCACAGCATTTGAGGTAACCATGGTAACAGTTTGATCATAAAGGACATTGTTGGCAATCAATCCATCTATGTTGTCTTAGCAACGGGGAGTGACTGGGATAGAATATGTCATTTAAGAGCCTTGAGAGCTATTTACCATGTTACTGCTCTCCTACACGGAATGCACATCGATGGTGTGTCTGAAGCTTTCAACTTACGAATGTACCTCGCATATTATGTGAGATCAAATTTCACATTAAATTCCAAAAAGCAATAAGCAAAAAAAACAAACAAACAAACAAACAAAAGAAGAAGAGAAAGAAACTTGTCTTCAACCGATTTCTGATGACCTGTTCCCCTTTATGCTAAAGATTTCCCAACAAACGCTACTTACATTCTTGATCAGCATGGTACTCTCTATCTAATTCCGGCAGGAACTTTCATTATCAGCAACCCACTGATGACCTACATTCATCATGTTCATTGCACAATATCATATTCGTCTTGGAAACCTCTAGCACGAGTTTCCTGCATCTCATATAACATTGATCTTGTTTTCTGCACAGTCCAGAACAACTGATTTTTTTTTTTCACTTTCACCATACAGTATTAAGATAGATAGATAGATAGATAGATAGATAGATAGATAGATAGATAGATAGGTAGGTAGAAGATAGACGGATATAAAGATAAGATAAGATAGATAGATACATACACCTGTATAGATAGATAGAGAGATAGATAGATAGATAAATAGATAGATAGATAGATAGATAGATAGATAGATAGATAGATAGATAGATAGATAGATAGAGACTGAATTTCGGCAGATATAGAACCAAAATCCAGCCAGCATCTCCCGGAAATACATTTTTTTAAAAAACCAAATTGTGCTGGAGCTTAACAGAGTAACGTGCAGAGTTATTGTTAGAAGAGTCTGCACTTTAGTTTGCACTTTATCTGGACAGCGTTAGGACAGTGCGACCTTTAGAACATCATTATGAACTTGTCTTTCCTTCGAGTATGCACGTCACCGTGGGAGTTGTGTGGTCCTGGTAGGAGACGCTCTTTTACCCGCCTACCGGAAATGACTCTACCCCCACCCCCTCCTTCCTCCGGCTCCGGAGGCTTGCCCCTGTCCAAAATCGATTCCCCTGTAGGAAATCAGCTGAAGGCAAGCTAATGCAATGTGGACAGACGTTAATGTAGTAAAACATCACGTGTGTGCATTTAGCCATAATAAAGATTCAGATTTGATAATCGATGTAGCCACTCGCCCAGCTACACGTGTTTACTCTGCGTGTGAATCAAGGCTTGGGGTGGGGGATGTTTCCTATTGAATTCAGGAAGAAAAAAAAGGCATGAAAGTGAGAAAGGGAAAGAGAGAGAGAGAGAGAAGGAAAGACAAACCTCCCTGGGTTCAACAATGTTTGATTTTCATTTTGCCCGGAGAACTCCACAAACTTTGTTTGTCCAGACGCGATATGATTAGATTTGAACTTTCACAGCTTACAGGCCACTCTATCGATTGACCGCGAGGAAGCTGGGTAGGAATGTTGACATGTTTAATTTGGGTGCGGCAGAGTAAAAGAAAAAATGTAACATCATCCCATCACTGTACGGTTTCATATTAAGCCTTTACTCTATTTGATGGACTCAATTCAACATAGGATGCACTAGAAATTACGGCGCTATGCAGGTAGGGTTAGTAATGTCGGAAATTCATATAGAGACAAACAGAGGAAGTTATAGAGAGATAGAGAAAGACCGACCGACAGACTTTATATATCTTCAAAAATTTGAGAGTACAAACGGTTCTGGTCTACACGCTTTATACTAGGCATTTCTCTCTCCTAGTCATTATCTCACTACTTAAGACCTGTTGTTGTTTTGTCTATGTTGTCTTTGTTGAGTGATAGCACTAAACTTCTATTTCCAGCGTAATTTTTCCCTCTGAACTTTATTTTCCAAAATTATCTCACTACTTAAGAGACCTGTTGTTGTTTTGTTTATGTTGTCTTTGTTGAGTGATAGCTCTAAGCTTCTATTTCCAGCGTCATTTTCCCTCTGAACTATTTCCCAAAATTTCACACAGGTTGAACAACGATTGATTCCACAGCTCAATGATTCGTGAAGCGTACCTCATGTATAAAAAAGGAAAAATTCGAAACAAATCTGGCTTTTGAACCATGCGAAGCTAGTGGCGAGGTGTTGATGCAGGGAAACCAGCTACCACGGGAAAGCCTTTTATAGACGATTATTTGTTCTGAATGTACTTCTGTACTTCTGTATATTGTTCCACTCGCAACACGTTTCTGGAGTTAGCCTAATATAAGACTTTGCCCTCCTGCCAATCTCATATAATTCTTCATGATTTCTGCCTTTTATTCTATATTTTGTATCCGTCGTATAGTTGTTATTACCTTTTTATGTTCCTTCATGTTCTTCATGTATCTTGCGCTGTGCATTTTTATCTCTTCGGTTATTTTTTTTTAATGAAGTATTGAATAGATGAACGCTAAATGCTACAAAGTAAATTTTAAGCAGTATAATGATGGATCCTTTACCCACTGTAACTCACCCACACATGTGATATGTATGAACACTTGATGAAGGCGCGCCTTTATCGTGAATGAATACTCGTGCCGCTGCGTGCTAGGTGAGAAGTACTTGTCGGGGAAAATGAGTGAGTGAAAGTGATGACTAGCTGTAATCCACCCACTCTGCGTACGATGGACGTAAATAGCTCATTGAGGACTCTAAAACCTCTAATGGACGATAACGCACACACTTTATTTGAACAAGAGCTTGCTGTATTGACGGATCCGCCGCTCCGATATGAATTCTAAGACGCCGTAAATCATCTCACGTTCAAAGAAAAATATTCCTCTTGTCTGTGTTAGGCGCCATTATGAATCTCACCATTTTTATTTGAGCGCGCATTCGACAAATCACTGTCTTACTGCGTGCCAGAGAAATCAGGATAATACGTTCATATCTTAGGAAGATGGCGATCCTGTAACGTCAGTCCCCATTCAATCACTGGCATTTTCTTTTCATTGCGGTTTTTTTTTTTTTATTCTTGTTTTGCTTAGTGTATTAGGTGCAGGGAATCTTTTGATACCCGATTAAAGGCCGTTTTTGTGTGTCGAACGATATGATTGATAAAACGTCACATGAGAACAGGCATAATCAGCTGTATACAATGCATACTGGAGTGTCATATCCCAACCAGAGAGTTATATTAATAATGGAATCATATTTTTTTTTCACTGTGTAGTAATAAACAATACAGTGGTTTTACAAATCATCAAAAGGGTTGATTTGTCTGTTTAATTGCAATTGTTTTCCATGCAATAAACGTGTTGACCATGGCCACGGTATTCGCTTTCTACTCATTTCTATTGCAACAAGTCACCGAGGAATCCATAGGCAATAATGAGCTCTCTTTAGGGGACAAATAAACTCAATTTTTCACTCGTGGAAATGTCGATGCGTCTATTTTTTCCTCTCTCACATGCATCCACGTTGTGCCCGGTGATCTGTAGAATGAATGACATTTAGAACGATTGCTCACGAGAACCCAGGGGACATTGGCACAGCCATCAGTACGATCTCAATACACTGCCTAGCATTTTGATTTCCAGTAATGTGTTTCGTTGTTCGCTGCATACACCACGCCGCGACTGACAGCGTATACCATCCTTTTCAATAGTGATGTTCTCCGCCTCAGGGCTGCGCGGATCCACGGTAAATTCAGCGATGAGCCCCGGCCGAACCCCTAATACGTATTATTGGGAAGTTACAGCGTATTAGAGGAAAACGAACCTCGAGGGGGAAAACTGCATGTTGCATGAGCGCAGTCGAAGAAAAGTTTTATAACAGAGAATGAAATCAGACGGCCATGAACTTCAGCCTAGATTGTGCCCACAGAACACTAAAAACAGGCTTTGCAAGACAATTTTATTGGTATGCGTAAAAAAGTCGACTAATTAAAGAGGATCTATGGACGCCATGAACCGTGAATTTCATTAAGTTTGATTGAATTCTATTCAATGCAATGCCCACGATCACCTACTTTCCAATGAAAATCTTGTCCACAAATCATATTTTGAGCTAATTGTGGTAACGATCCAAAGAATGAGATGGCAAAAGGTTGAATTTCACTACGAGAATTCATGACAGGGAGTTACAATGTGTGTATTTGTATTGTCTCTCCACATCTATAGTTGCAATGTTTACGTGTCAGATAATATTTGGAAATAGCTGCCCTTAAACGAATCAAAATAAAGGTAAAAAAGAACCAAGGCGAGTTGACGTTCATTATTAGAAACTGACTTCATCTTATTTGTTTCCGGATGAACGAGGATAGTCGTGTGTTATCGTCAGATCAATAATACAGTTGGATTGATTTGAGAACATATAATTCACATACTACAGGTAAAAGCACTGTGTAAGTATATGACAGTTGTATGGAGTCAGCAGGCGCAGGATGTGGGGGGGGGGAATAAACGCCCATGTCAACATCTTTGACTGTTTTTTGAAGATTTATATCTCCTTCATGTACGATGTTTCATCACAGTTCTCTACATTTATATCATCTATGTCCCTGCCAAAAGAAGAAAAAAGGTTATGGAAATATGCAGGCTTTTTTGTCTCTTACATCTTACAATGTGCAGTTAATTGAAGATAGCCTGTCCATCACGGAAGTAACCGCCAAATATCTTATCTTTTTTTTTTCCAAAGGAAAGAGCCTCCTTTACAAATGAAGCAGTTACCGAAATAAAGCAGCACGTTCTATCTCAAAACAAACCCCAGGGGCGTGTTGAAATCAGCCATCGCTCTTACCGTGTCGATTAAACACTTGGCCGCCACTCTATCGAGGTAACAATGTTCAAGACGTGAAATCCACAGACTCAGCCAATGACCAATCTAATAAAGATTGACATTTGCCAACCAGACGATATTCAGTCTTGGATCAAGGCTACGTTTTCCTGCTGCCCAGAAAAATGACCTCCAACGAGTTTTCGATTGTCCGTATTGTATTGTCTTTTTTTTTTTTTTTTGTCGTCGTGGGGAAACATCATCATCCTGAAACTCTCATGTAACGGGGAGAAATCTTCATCAGGGTTCATTGTAACTTGTGAATTGTTTTTCTCGATACCGTTTGCTCAAACAAGCTTGAAATGACAGATTATGAAGAAGAAGATAATCATTCAGACCCGACGTCACACTGAAACATTTGACCCAGTAATAAAGACTGTTTCACCCAAGGGCGACTTGACTTTCCGTCGAAGCAAAAAGCTCCAGGGGTTGCTTGAGCTGCATTCGACTAATGTTATTACTCTGATGTCATTAGTCTTCAATGGACAGTCGTTTGTATGTCTCCAGTAAAAAGGAGCTCAGATGGCTTTGGCGAAGGTTTGTGCTTAAAATAATTTATGAGCTGAACAGTCAAAATCTGATGATAAATACCACCCAGTATTGCTCTTTATCGGTGAATAAGTTGGAAGAGGGAGTTATTGCCGTCTGTCAAGATGCAGGCTACCATGCTCCCATCCTACTGGTAGTATCGTCCTTTTCGGCATCAGCTTGGTTTTTGGGCTTATGTATTACTTGTGTCCTCTCCACTAAAACCTAGAATACTCACGATGTGCGTACCAGGTCAAGAGGTTGTCATGAAACATTTTGTTCACATTTAATCTCTCTTTCTCTTGTTTTTTCTCTCTATTTCTGTTGTCCTTTCTATCTCCTCCTGTCTTTCGTTCTTTCTTTTTCTATCTTTCTTTCTGTCTTTTGCTCTGTCGCCAATCTTCTATCAGTGGCTGTCCTACTGGTCTCTTGCTGACGAAATTACGTTTTCTCATAGGCGGGTTGTTGGGGCTTTGATTGTCCGAAACGACTATCACATTACAACATCCTTTTCAAATTCACACTATAGTATTTGTGGACAGGATTGTGAGCTGTCTCTAAGAATGGTCATTAACATTTAAAAGAGCAACGTAAGATTTTATGACCGAGCTATCCTCTCGCTCTAGACTCGGAAATGAATAATTGTATTTCCCAGCAATCATTGTTATCTAGAAATTTCAGTTAGATGGTACAATGTAACTCATAATCAGGTTAATTATTCGTTTTTCAGCGTTTACATGCTTCATTTATTATTTCACCACTTCGGCTTCTGTATTTGAAACCTTCTAAAATTCCTGTGTGGTGCTAAAAAGTGAGCTAATTTTATGTGTCCTCTGCCTTCACTACTGTCACAAGTACTACTATTACTTCTTTTAGCCTCTTTGGAGTCAACCTGCCTTTAGGAGTAATTGTTGGATAAATTCTATTCTCTGGTGAATTTTCCCGCAATATTTTGCCTGTCTGATGCGAATAATCAATGTCGCCTTGAGTTGAAGTGTATTCATGTGATCAAAGGACACGCATTATCTATCACAATGGTGAATATGTGTTTTCATTTTCAATCCTTTTCTTTTCGACGCCCATTCCGCCTGTTCTTCGAACGTCGACAAGTATGTAGTGAGTGCCATTAGTGTCTCCCACTTGCGCTTGGACGTAGTCTTAAAAGTGGGGTTTTCACTCACATTACCCGGGACTCAGTCGGGGAGTGCAAAGGCGTGCAGGATTCCCTACGTCCGTTGGCGACGACTTCTGCTAGTGTTAAAGATGTGCATTCTACGCATCATTGTACAATACCACTGCTCCAAACACTCTCATCGGCCAGCTTGTTCCAACCTAAAGCTGCCTTTACACTACTTTATTTCATTTCATTTTATTTATTAAGTTTCCATACAAATTATACAGTGTTGTGTTTACAACATCCATCCATGACAATGTAAAGTAAATCATGAATTATAAGTTATAAGTTCAATATATACAAATAGCATTTACATGGCACAATATCAATTGAAATCATTCTCAAGTTCCCGGCGGCCACGGTAGCCGTCTTTGCCCGAAACGTAGTGCATCGTGGGCATAAATGAGACATTCTCATGTTTCCCCCCTCTAGTCTAGTTCTTGTTCGTTCTAGTCCTCTCCCCAGTGAACATATAGAGCTATCACACGCTATTCTCAGGGTGAGGCTAGACTATCAATATTTTCGTTGCGTACCGCTACGGACAGCCTCCAAGTTTTGTTACGGCCTGTGTCGGGTTTCATTGCGCTCATCCCGTTTTATCACGTCATACAAAATTCCTCATTAGCACGGGATTTTTTCTGACAGTTTAAAAGTCTGACACGGCATACACGCCAATCACGAACTGTCACGTTTGCCTACCCCATCTGATCGCGTTGTTTCACGTCCATCCCGTTTTGTCCACGGTGGCCTGAAACGTGACTGCCGTGGTTGCCCGGAACATGGTGCAAACGCAGCCTTACAAGCGACTGGGGAGAAAAAAGAAAAAAGAAAAAAAACCCGCGTAGGCGGGCAAGCACTGTGGGTGCGATTTATTAGCACTGCATCATGATGTATATTGAATTGCGCAATGCCTAATCATGCCAATCTGAAGTCTCATGTTGCTTTTGTCCATTGTTTTATCCTCGGGTTACATCGTAAAAGAAACCCAGTAGTAAACAAATAGAACAAATGATACAGAACCAGGTTTAAGTACAGCATGACAGTTGGAATACACTTTATTCATAGGGATTCCTTATTATTTGCAAGGCCGTACGTTAGTTATTCAACCCAAAACCGCAAAATAACAAGTGCGGAGTATCAAAATACTCGTTCAGCAATGGATATAAGAATCTTAAAGATGCAGAATTTCGGATTTTCTCTTGGTAATAGACACTAACTTGAGCATATCGTGAAATGCCTCAATAGAAAATTGTTCTCTTACACACATCAATCTGGCTTTTGCTCAGAACGGCTTAAAGATAAATACAAGGGATAGATTCGCAATTTGCAAATTGTACTTTCGTTCTCTTTGTGTCTTTCCATACTAATGAAGCAGCACCCATTACTGCCATAATAACGTCTGCTTATCTTCGTTCCACAAACTGTCTGATGTGAAGGTTGAGGCGTCTCCTGTTTTATATTTTAAAGTTATATTTTAAAGTTAAGCAATAAGGATTACTACACACTAAGCTATTTTTATCCAGTTTTTGATATCAGTATTAAGTAAGAGTTGCAGTTCTGTAATTTCTCCTGAGTAGTACCAAGAGCTCCCGTATTTATACATTTTTTTTTTCACAATTACGCAGAAACATTAAATTCCAATAAAGGGTCGTTTGCGCCGACCCTATATTGTTCATTGAGCACAAAGTACAAACATTATAAATGACGGATCCGGGCGACATTTATGCACAAATGGCACATGCCACAGAAAGCGATTTTTTTTTTCATTGTATCTTGACTTTGTACTGTAGCTTTCTCTCAGTCCTCCTATTTTTTTCTTTAAAAATCGAGTATTTCTACCTCTTTGAGTCTTGATTGACATTGAGAGAGACTTTGCCCAGACGCAGCTCATTACTGATTTATTTCCAGCTCAGCGAAAAGCTCCTTTTGTGCTTACATCACGGACCTCGCATACTATAGATGATAGACGTTAGCTTTGTCGCTACGCTGAAGACTTATGGAAAAACGAGATGATGCAATAAATTACAAAAAAAAGAAAGAAAAGAAAATAACACACATTGACAAATCCAACTATACAAACAAACAAACAAACAAACAAATAGGAAGAACTTGGATTCAAGACGTTAATTGTGTTTAGGTAGAGAGAAACATTATAATAAAGGAATGTTTAATAAGATTTCAAGCAGTATAGTATTGTAAGTACTTCTATCAGAATGTTGTATGACGTACATTTCTCAGATTATAATTATGTACTTGCTGGTGGCTGCTTTTGAAGGAGAATGAAAACTGTGTCATGTCGCGACCCCACCACCACAATTGGCGCCAAAACATGTTTCCTTCTTCATATCCATGTGACACTGTGTAGCAAACTTGAGGCCCTGGAAACAAAACTTTGCCGACAAATACACGTTGGTTATTCGTTCGTTTTCATTTTGCTTCTCAAATCAAATCAAAATGAATTAAATGGGTGTGTCAAATTTAAACACAACATAACCAAATGACAAAGGAGAGATACAAAAGTGCAGTTTATACTACATGTATAACGAAATCATTATAAAACATTTATGATTGCATAGAATACAGAAAAGGCAGTACATTTGATTCAACAGTGTAAGGTGTCCAGAACATAAGAATACACGCACGCACACGTACACGCACACACACACACGCACACATATAGACACTTGTAGACGTACCAATCATTAGTTGTTTTGTAATTCTGTTACAGTCTTCTGCAAACGCCTGAACGATTGTGAGAAACAGATTTCAACACTATAGGAGAAAGACAGAAAAGGGGAGGGGGGTACAGACAGTAAAATGGCGCCTTCGGCGAGCAGGCCCTTCGTGTATAATTCACTTATCTCCTTGAAATAGCGCCCTCCGGTCATATAATAAGAGGGCCGTTACTGTAGTTATTCTATACGCCTCCCCATTCACTCCCCGTGTTCCACAGTCGCGAAGAAGCATCAGATATAGACATGATAGAAGGAAACGCAACACCCCATGTCAGGTAGCATGTGTTACATTTCGTGTCCAAGAAACCCTTTCCTGTCCATCTCGTATTTCAATTATCCTCTGCCATTTCGGCCCCGTCAGTCCACTACTCCCAATCCTAGGCTCCCGGTATGATTACGAATACCGCTACACCTGTATAGCGTCTCCCCTCCATGGTGCATTTCTGATTGTTGTTTAGATCGTATATCTAGCTCTTGTCCCGCTATTTTGTTCAGTTCGCTCTCTGTGTTTTATGTCATTCAGGCTTGTCCATCAGTTTTCGTCACTATCTCTTGCTAGGCTTTACATTGTCCAATATGAGCTCCCTCTTGGAGACTTTATGAGCTCCCTCGTGGAGACATTATATGGTATATCTCCCATATTCACGTTTCGATTTATGTCAATATTGTCTGGGGCAAATTATTTGTTTCATAGGACCCCATTAATTTTTTCTCTCTCTTCTTCTTCTTTTTTTTTTTTTTTTAACACGACACAACTTTACATTGTCGACAATCAAGTTTTCAAGGAGGGGAGGGGCGGAGCCGGAAGGGGAACTTGATGGAAACGAGATAACCTTTGGTTGTTGTTGTTTTTTATTTTATATTTTCCACATTAACGTTTTGATGAATGATATACATAATAGCAATACTCACATTATGGTAATCACTTTGCTTCAGAGTGACAAATTGCCCTACGTCGATGTAAATACCGAATTAATCAGTCTTTAGTAGTAGGCACGATGAAAAATCATGAGTATTCATATTCGGGTAGGATTCGAACTTACAACCTCCTGACGGAAGAATTTCACTTTGCTCGATACAAAAATCTCACCTTGGTATTGTTTATAAATATAGTTTAATGGTTTGCACCTCGTTCATTTCAGCCAAACCACTTGACAACGAGCAAAAGTGTAAAATAGTTTTAAAGGTAGAAATCAGATAGTACCTAGCACGGATTAATGAAGAGAGGTCGAAAGCGAAAATCAATTAAGTCCATTTTCGAAGTTTTTATTTGAAAGTAAGGTCACTATCAAACAGAGAAAAATCTAAAATTTTCGTGATACTGTGCTCGCTAAATAGTAATGAATATTTTTTGAACAAAAAATTAAGATTACAACATTATGATTCTGATTATGTTCTATGTCTTGCAGCAGCTTTAATCTGAAATAACTCAAGTAGATAAAACGGATATAGCGGTTTCTGCATTTAAACTCTTCAAATGTGACTGCGATGGAGGGCTTTAACACAATACGCGAGCTCACTCTGTGAAGTCGTTTGTTAGTATCGAAGGAGATTCGCATCCGTATCAAATGTTCCTCCCTCTGTCCTGAATATTCAATAACCCCTGAGCTAGAATCCGTTGCGAACAGCACTTCTTTCTCACCTAACTGATTTTTCAGATATTACTATAGAACATGGACATTTCGTCAACAAAATCTCTCTATACCTGCACCCATTATGTGCACATACAGCGAAATAGCTAACTAAATTGATAGATATAGGTATATAGGTAGATAGATACAGAGATAGATCATTGTAGATATAATAGATAGATAGATAGATAGATAGATAGATAGATAGATAGATAGATAGATAGGTAGATACATATGAATTATGAAATGTCATCGAGGCAATAAATAAGACAATAAGGCATTTATCAAATTGTATTCACTGAAGGACTCGTGCTGAATTCATGTTTTGACACTGAAATCATTTAACATTTAAGTGCCACTTTTGATGATTTGACAGGTAGCAGTGAAACAGAGCGCATTTTGTGCTTCCAGCGACAAAAATAACATCGATCCGAATATGAACAAGTTCATAATTTATTGTTTCGCTGTATCGACGACGACAGGCTCATGCTTCTTGATATATTGCATCCGACGACAAATTGAATATGGACATGGATAGATACGGGAGAAAAAAAAGTGAAAGTAAATGCTCTTGAATGAATAAGCGAAAGAGCTCCAAAGAGCAGAAATCCCGTTTGTTGGACCACGATGTACCTCCCCTGCAGAAGACAGAGCCGATAAAGGCATCTGTGTCGCTTCGAATTTGCTTCTCTTATTTTTCCGAAGACTACCAAAGATATTACAAGGCGCGAACCATGTTCCTCCAATCCTATATTTCCTATCTTCGCTTTCGTATGTGAACACAACCTTTTCTGCGAGTGTATCAATATGCAGTCGAAAAAGAGGAGGAGCGGAATATCCCCCTTGTCGCACAGAATGTTCCTGCACGATGCGCTATCTGGCTACAGTATACCGATCGATTGGATAAGCCATCTCCTCAGGTTGAAGGGGGAGGGGTAGCTAATATCCAACTTGCAAGTACAGGCATGTTATTTCTAATCTAAACACTAATTCAAAGTTAATACCTCTATCCGGCATATCATTTGAAACGATTTACTGTAATGACTGTACAAAGGCTTGAGTGGTTAAAACAAAAATGCACAAAAACAAAATAATGTGGGATATAACCGCCACTTGATGCTTAGAAACAAATCAACTGTTTTTAATAATTCCATTTGCTCTAGTTAATCCTTGATCCCTGGTTTTCTTTTTCTTCCCAACATGCACATCTCTTCAACATCATAGTGGTAACTATATCATATAGCAGACATTAATTGTGAATGATCGCTGAAGGCCACCACCCTAGTGTCATCCGCAAAACACCTTGTCATTTATTTTCATCAGTGCGCGGAAATGTTTTTTTAGAGATACAAAAAACAAACAAACAAGAACAACCGCTTAGAGAGGAGAGATTTTGCCAATGAATGTGATTTTTCTTTAATTAACCCAGTTTTAATTTGCATGCAAATGAAGTACAGGTAATGTGCAAATCGACAACTCGATAGAGGAGAAGCTTAATTTGTGGCCTCTTTGGGAGTGAGAAATCTAACACACATCTTACAGCTAGCAGTCCGCGTGAGGTCCACATTTCAAAACGCCAATTATAGAAAGCTACAGTCATGAATTGACTGCTATCAGAAGGGCACATTTATTAGAGTCAGGGTCGGCAATAATTAAGGTCAAAAGACGTCACACCTTTTTTTTTCCGCTCTGCAATAAATGTTCCCCAGTATTTTGATATCTACAGAAACGCAAGGTAGATTGAATACAAGCCCATGAAAACGGCCTTCTCGGAAGGACATGAAATTATTACACTTAATATGATTGGCGTTACCATAGCAACTATGTAAGTCCTTGAAGCTGATGACTGTTGACATCAAGTTGTGATGGTAGTTTTGACTATTGTAACTCGATATGTGTTGTATTTTAGCTCAATAATGCATGAAGAAACAAGGTTTACTTGAAATGTTGTAATTATAAAAGAAATCCATGCACACCTTGTCCTGCTTTCATAATAATAACACAGGGGAAAACATCGACAAAAGCTATAAGTGTGAAACGGGGTAACTCGTACTTTGATTTTTCTTGTGGAGAGTGATCATACATCACTGCCTTGCTTGAATTTCGTGCACAGCACATGCCCTCACTTTCCTTCAATCTTCCCCCTTTTATTATGGAGAAAATATCAATTATTCAGCAAGTACATCAATTACCACGTCAGAAATGAATAATCTATGTACACGAACAATGTATTTTATTCCGTATGGAGTATTTCGCTTCTCCATTTCGTCGATTCGATCTTTTTATAATGCGATTACAGAAGTTCTTTAACTTTTGCAATCGTACAGTCAATAATTAAAAACAAAAACATCTAAAATATACGACACCAAAATCCACTTTCCCAAGCGGGTAATGTAGCGCATTAGCACACCTCGTGTCTATAGACTGAGTCATTAGGGTTGGCAGTAATGTCTGCTGACTATATAATCATCGTGCGTCGAGTTTAGGTGGCGTAGATGTGCTTAAACAAACACGTTCGATATCTATAGAATCAACACCTCGTTAATCAGTGCGATGGAATGATGCGATAGTGGTGTTTTGAATCATACTTTACTTCAAGTGAAGTTTGGTCATATCAAATATCTGCATGTCTGTGAACAGCGTTTTCCTCACGTCTTTCTATAGCGGTATAATCCTGCGTACAAATTTCTAGCCCCCCCCCCTCCCTTCCACCTTCTCCACACACAAACGTCATAAACACAGAGCTTGTTTTGATGCGTAACCGTCATCACGGAGTACGCTTCAGTCTTCAGACCGCACCACACTGGATATTATCGACTCAGATTGGAATTATACTTGGCACCCTGCCACCTATGGATCAGACCTTCGTGAAATCAGTGACTCCGATTTGTTCAACGAGAAGAAACCTTTTCTTGTGAACGCAAGTTTGATTACATCGCCAATTGAGGCGACAATAGAGCAGGACGTTGCCGCTGCTCTCACACCATACACGGCGCCGCGCAAGACTCGCCCGCCGGATCTCTGCCACACCTGTAATTGGCCATGCGGTGGTAAGCAGCACGATTATCGACCAACCTCGCACTGTGTGTTGACACAGATTGTGGGGTTGAATACTCTGAATCCAAATGTTGTTTTCCTTTTGATGCCGTTATTGGCTACACAGAGAAATCCTGTGTTTTTGCAGCAAGATTGTAACAATTTTGTGCGCACTACAGCGTTTCTGCACATTACTCTTGCGCAAATTGATAATTTACTTTATGGGTTCATATTGATTTTATGTTCTAAAGTGGGCTTTGATATTAATTTGGTTATCACAATTCACAGTGATGTAAGGAGATATTTCAATGCTTCATCAGAAGATATCAAATCTTGTATCAGATTTGTTCTCTTCATGATTTAAGGGATGGTATAGTTTTGGTTGAAATGGGGCTTCAGGTTTCCAACTCTTGTGAAATAATGACATACCTCTCTATGAAATATGAAAGAGCATAATCATACACAAAGCTATAGAAGAATTCAAAGTTTATTTGATGAAAGCTGGTTTTGAATGGCTGAGATATACAAAACCGATATTCACACGCACAAAAAAATATTAATTCCTCTTAGAATTGTGTGCTCTTTAATATTTCATAAGTGGTTTCTAATTATCTCGCAAAAAGTTAAAAGCTGAACTAAAACCAAACCATCCCTTTAACCTCAGAGGAGGTGTTGTGGATGAGTGGTTAGGACCATGGACTTCCGATCATGAGGTTCCTGGTTCAGATCCGCTAGATTGCTGCATCCGCGCGGCTTTGATTTGGCATCAGAATCACGCATGTAATATTAGGCTAATTTCAGGCTTTCAACTTCTCCTATACAATTACGCGTGACATCTCTTCTGTCAAAATTTTGGCCTTCATCTCGATTTTTTTTTAAAAAATCGTTCAAACTTGAATTATAGCAATGTCTGATCTTGGCTTTTTTTTTTTTTTTGCAAAACCACGTCATTCTGTTCCTCGAGATACATGCCTCACCCCCCCCCCCCAAAAAAAAGGGAGGATATATATGCCTGACAAGCTCATCCTATAGTTACGTTGTTCTGCTCGAAAACAACGCGTGGAGAGAAATTCGTACTCCTCAACTTCAATTTCAGGATATTTTCATTTTTCTCACAAATAACAACAAAAGTATAATCATACAATACGAAAATTATACAAAACATAAATTAAATGAAACTTTATGGGAATGTACAAAAGTTTGTCTTGGTATAAGCAAAAGGTCTGTATACATAAAACTTGAGATATGGCCATAATGCGAGAAATATGATGGGGCCTGCGTAAAAGTAAGCTTGTACAGCCGCAGGTCCCGTGATAATCAGATTAGGGGAACTATGAAATACAGATATTTGTTAGACCATACTCTAACTGGGGGAACCGATTAAACAAAACCAAAAAACCAAAAAAAAAAAAAAAACAACAACAACAAACCCAACAACAACAACATCAACAACAAATAATCAAATAAATGTTACGAAATAAAATACAGAAATATGCGGTGTTGCCACTTTTTGGTGGCCCTAAAAAGAAACGTAGTAGCCCGAAATAAAGATACGTACGATTTAATTGTTAATTTGAGTTCCTCATTCGGACCGCACAAATTTGATGGCACAGCTCTGAATTATATATATATATTTACATATGTGTGCGTGTCTGTGATTTACAAATCGTTTGAAATATCGAAGACATTTAGTTATTAACTTCTGGATTTTTTTTTTTTTTTGTAAGCTTGTTAGCTTTGAAGACTTAACTTAACATGCAGTGACAGTAATGTTTCATGTCCATGTATTCCAGGCATAAGGGAAAAGAGGAGATATCCAATGCCAAGCAGTACGTCACAACTGTCTTATTTCATGCTGTACATTTCTCTCCCTGTCACAATCGTTACACTATCTTACTGCGTGAACAGATTCTTCCTTGCCAAACCCCTTATTAATTGCCATGTCAATTTGAGCTGTGTGCACAGCACAAGTCAATAGTGGCGAGTTTATTAATTTTGATAAGATAACGGGTCCTAAGTTCAAAATCAATTACAGATAAGCTTTCCATTGGCTATTACATGAAATTAGGACTGCGATAGCGAAGTTCACGTTGCTTTTGATAGAATTAAGACTGCAAAGATATTACTGCAGAACATAAAAACCACCCATATGGGCATTATAGACATGTGTATTGTCATTGTACTGATCAACGTGACGATGGATCACGCCATAGGATTATCACGTGAGATCACGTGATAACCTCAGCTTTAATAATCACATGACTGTTTAAAGACTTTAATACGTGTCCATGTCTACCTGGTCGACGAGTTCTATAGTCCTCTCTAGCATTGGTCACAGAGTAGAGAAAGAGTCTTCTCCTTAAGTTTAAAATAAAGACATTTGATCCTTGCGTCTTAAATTCACTATCACGTTGTGATATATATAATAATGGATATCAAAGTTCTTCATGTACCATACCATGTGCACACACTACACACATACGCATTTACAGAAGTAAGAATGAATGGACAGCTACCGAATGTTTCAGCTTGTGCAGAATCAACCCAAAGTAGTCCGACAAATTTCACATTAAAAAAATGAAAAGAACAGTTTTAAAGAAATGGGAAAGTTTTTTTTTTATTTTTTTTTTTTACATGGAATGGGAAGAATTATACATCACGAATGAAATCTTAAAAAAACCTGATAATTAAGGAAAAAAAAACGTAATGCAGGACAACGGGTATGAAGTTTACTTAAACACACACACTTGTGTACTATATATTACAAGTATATATTATATATATTATATGTACATAATCTATTAAGTGTTTCTGTGAGCTAAATTTTGATTCGTCAATAACTCCCGAAAGGGGGAGGGGAGGGGGAGAGTAGTTTGAAGGCAATTAAGAAAGCATGATTCCCCTGCATACACTTCCTATTATTCATAAGACATATTGCATTCGATTTGAAAGTCGGATCGAAATATGTTTTATTTTTTCAACAGAACACAAAGTAACAAGATGTAAATCAAATTATGATTCACTAAAATCAGTTGGTAAATACAAACATTTTGCGTATATTTATTATGCTTGCTATATAACATGAAAGTTAAGTTTTTGACGCTGTATGTTCAGTGAAAACAAAAACTGAAGGGACCCACTGAAAAACAGTGGTGGTAATGTGCGGGTCCCCCTACGTAACAATGACAAGTAAGTTTGGGACGTAAAATGCTCAGCAAACAATGGGGGGACCCACTTAAAAGCAATGCTTGCATATAATGTGCGGGTCCCTCACGTACGGCTCATGGTAATTTAAAGACCGGGTAGCGTGGGGATTCACGGATGGGTGGCCGGATTTAATAAATCTCCATTCGCTGCCAACCAGGGTACGTTACAAAAATCCGAATAGCGCCCGTCAGCGAATATATGCATCGAACATGTCGAAGTCTACGCTCGGCGGTAACGGTCGATTCTGGTCGAGATTCTTCGGCGGTGTGTGGACTTACAAATAGGGATCAGTGATAAAACTGTACAAAATTCGTTTTCTACGGGGATTCTCTAATATAATCTGAGTCGCGGACCAGCCTCCGCACTCCGTGGTATCCCCACGCTACCTGGTCAAAACAACAACAAACAAACAAACAAAAACAAACAAAAGCAAACAAACATGATAAACTGTATACTCAGTATTACTTCTACTCATGCTGACACTCAGACTGAAGCGCCTTTTCAACCAGTCGTTCTCGTCTAATTGGCACGTGTCGCTGTTTAGGTGCTGTGACGTGAATGCCATACAATGAGGAGTCTTCAAGAAGTTATCCAAACTTGCAACAGGTGGCAAACTATTGGGAACATCTGTCGAGATAAAGGCAGACTGTATAAAAAGACTACATGACAATAGAGTTCTACCCCTAGAAACACTGTCATAATTATGCTTTCTCTTTGTTTACATGAGGTATCTGAAAATGCACAAAGAAAAACATTTCTAGGAAATATGAAAAAAAAAAAATCCCGTCTTTGAATCAATCGTGACGTACATTGGAAAAATAAGATATGCTGCGATCATAAAAGGAAGCGCACTTGACGCACGTATCAATGGGGACTGTAAGTTAAGTGCAATTCAATTCAGTTCGTGTGAATTAAAGTCACCTGTTTACCACCAATAACCAAAACCGCCAATAACCGAATGGATATTAAAGACGATTTACGGCATGATAAATGTGTCGTAACGAGCAGGGATAATATGTATTTGTAGACAAGGAACCGCAAGAACAAATACGTAAACGAAAAAGTATAGATATATAAATACATAATAGCTATGTATGTATGTATACATATAAAATTAAGAAAATAAGAAAGACGTAAAAGCCAAGAAAGTAAGGAAGAGATAGAAAAGAAACGATTGAGTTAAAAAAAAAAGCGGCATTGAAGTAGATGTATGTATTTGGACGTATACAAATGACGTAAGCAGAGGTGATGATATGTTTTCCTTTACATTGATGCGGATAAAAGCGATATCAAATCTACGAATTCTCCCTTGACTTAAACACTTTGAATTTGACTTTGGCATCTAAATTAGATAGTAACATTTTTATGTCTTCTGCACAAGTTATCTATAAGTAGTCCATAGAATGACGATAGAACAAATGTTACTGTTAATCAAACTCAAAATCTGATCATCACAAACGTAAGAGCGTTTTCAGGCTGCTTATTCTCTTCGCCATAAAAAGTCCAACAGTAGCACCAGATACGATTTACTTCCATGCCCAAATCAAGGATGAATCCCATACATCACTAGTGCCCGATTACAGTTTGATTTAACTTGACTTGATTTGATTTGATTTGATTTGATTTATTCTCTGCCATTTTTTCAAATACATAAATTTTACTGCAGTTTCACTGACATTGTACAAAATAACAGTCGTATGAATATTTACAACAATTATCATTATTTTCATTAGTTATACAATATAAATCTGTAATATAATTACATCTCAATTTAATTAATTTAAATACAGAACGATTGCAAGGAATAAGCACAAAGCTTCATTGTTTGGCAACCGATAAGGAATAACATTTCAATGAAGAAAAGCAAGGGGGTCCAACATGATGCTCGTGAAATAAGGGTTAGAGAGAGAGAAAGATAGATAGAGAGAGAGAGAGAGAGAGAGAGAGAGAGAAGAGAATAAGAAGAAGAAGGGAGTTCAGCCAAGTATAGTCAGGGAATTATTTTCTGTCGTTCTTTTAGGAATGATGCTACACAGTATCTTGACTTGTCTTCATTGATCACAAGATTTCTGAGACTAACGCACTTTCTATATTGCAGCGCCTTCATAATTTCCCTAATGAGAATCCAAATCCTTCAGTACTTCAGTTTGCCCCCAACCATCAATTTTGCACAAATCTTGTTAAAATTCTCCTGCTTTCCTTGACGACCTGCCCATCCAATTAACGGAGAGATATACAAAGTGGGAGAGGATAAACTTGGAGCTCAGGATCGATTTCAATCATTTAAATCATTCTGCATGTTGTGTTGATAAACATCTTTGATACACTGGGAGGTATCTCACCCGATTCCCGCCAAAAACGAGAGAATCAAACAAAGCCTCGGTGTGATGAATGGTGAGAAAGGCAAATGAAATGATCGCTTGAGGCATCCACCGCGATATCGAAGCTGTGAAAGCTGTTTTGTCAATCAGAAAAAAAAAAAAAAACATAAACCCGATATGAAAAGTAAGAAAAAGAAAACCCCTTGTACAATAAAACTCTCGCGATATTGGGTATCACGTTTCAAGCTTTCTCTCCAAAGATTTTCTGTAATTCCTTGCGAAGGCAATCAATTTATTGTGCAGCGTGTTTATTCTCCACATTCATTGTAAAAAGATGAATGCATCAGAGAATTAAAAATAGATATGCTGGAGCTGGGAAGAGGTGTATTGAGTGTATTTTTTTAGATCAAAGTTGACGCAGACGATTAGTGTTTATGGATTTTAGAAGTAATTGATATTGTTCATAGGTCTGCCGTTATTGACTAACACAAAATAAATATCGACACATATTCATACAAACAAACAAACATTAGAAAATTAAAAATAGATATGCTGGAGCTGGGAAGAGGTGTATTGAGTGTATTTTTTTAGATCAAAGTTGACACATACAATTAGTGTTGCTTTATGGATTTTAGAAGTAATTGATATTGTTCATAGGTCTGCCGTTATTGACTACCTAAACACAAAATAAATATCCACGCATATTCATACAAACAAACTTTGCTGCGCTCGCCGGAGTGTTAGTCGCAGTGCTTTTATGCATCAATCGCTTTTCATGACTTGGTAAGTCTATTTTTTTTTTTGCGTTATGACATGTCACTTTCTATACCCGAAAGAGAAACATTCGTCAAACAAGGAACAGCCTATTTCGTTAGCAATATATCGGAGTCGCCTCTACCCACGCATTCACATCACGGACAAAACTGACATGCAATGGAAATGTCCTTTTTCCTTTTTGATGCCTGTACTACTCCGCTCAAGCATCTCATACTATTAAGTGTTTCAGGCACGTTCATATCCTATTGATAGCCAGTCTCCAGTACAAAGGCCTACTGCTGTTAGCCAACGCCGTGTTGACGTTGCTAATTTTGCGTTGAGATCGCACAAGCTCCATTCTTCCGTCCGTCATTGGCAAACAAATCCTGGCTTTACGATCGGAAGGTAAACGTGAAGTCAATAACAGACTCGTCCGGTTCTTTTCTCACAAAAACAGTCTTAGTTAATCATATTAAGAGATCCTATTAAGAGATGAGTGTTTGAAAGGAATCTTCGTCAACTTAAGAGCTCTTCGAGTGTAATGTGTAAAAAACATTTATTTATTTTTTTTTTTTTTTGGGGGGGGGGGGGCTGGGGGGGGGGGGACTCAGGTGTCAAGGACAGAAATGGGTGTATAGAACACTGAATATAGGCACATACCTCGATCTTGATAAAGTGGAAGGACAGTATTTAGGTTTATAACCAAGGCCAGAGTTATTCTATCTCTTATCGACGGTTAATTTGTTTGTCTGCTTTTTTGAATGATACAATTTTGAAGTAGTGTTTCCTGGAGTTTTTATGAGTCTCAAGAATGGACAATAGACCAGTTAAAGGTCACGGGCGCGTCTTATTGTCATATTGTCATACTATAGTCTCCTGTTTTATTTGTTTGGTTGGTTGCTCTTTTTTTGCCCGCTCTAAACCAGCTGAGCAACGGATATTTGAACTTTCGGTGCAACACATCTCTAATAGCCCTCAAACACGTGATGTGACATCCTTAACACCGAGTCGGCATCAATGGTAAACGGAGCTTTTAAAGCTGCAAGCACGCTCGAATAAGACATCGGATATAATTTTTCTCACTGCTGGCTTCGCGATCGATAATTTTCAAATCGTCAACACACTTTTGTTGTTGTTGTTGATATTTGTTTCTCTTCAAATTCTCTCAAGCTGAATTCAACATGACGACATAAAGTAGTCGCGTAATCCTGTTCTACCAGATCGCCATTCATTTATACAAATTTTGCAGTCACATTGAAAGGATAAGTATATACATCAGTGAGAGACATTTGATATACTGATTTCACTAAATATCTGCTGGACATTATATGTTCCTCTCTGACATGCTGATTTGCGCGTGTCCTTTTTCGTCGTAGATTGACTATGCCGATGCAATCAGTGAAGTGATAAAAGAAACGTTGATGGACGACAGACTAAATGTACTTTCCGATACGAACCCTGTACGTCAAGTGTCTATCAGGCATGATAAAACAGCATATCAGATGAGACGTGGCATTTGGAATCGTTCTGCCCGAGTAACCGAAAAAAAAAAAACTTCCTACGGTGAGGGGCACTGAAAAGATTGTGAGTTGAATCCAAACTGACAATCTCAGGTATTTAAAATGCACATCTGCCGTTTGTTATGCTTGTTTATTCTTGTTGATATCGTTGATGTTGTTTTCGAAAGAAAAGCTCCATTATGCGATATTTAGACGCCTCGACGTTGAGAAAGACATTGAGTTAATGTCAAGTAGTCGATTACAATTACATGTATATCGAAAGGACTAACTCTTTACTTAAATGAATGAAATGTCACTGCTAAATGGAGGACGACATGAAGTAAAGAAAAAAAAATGGAGCTCAGTGGGGAAAACAAGAAGATATTAAGAAGAATATTCATTGGAGATAAATGTAATAGAAACAATGATAAAGATGATGATACAGTCAAACCTGCCCATAGCGGCCACCCAAGGGGGACAGAAAAGTGCCCGTTATAGACAGTTCACTGCTATAGACAGGTTTTTTAACATACATTTTTTTCTCTCGGAGGGAATTGTTTTTACTGGTCGTATACGGCAGGTGGCCGCTACAGACAGGTGGCAGCTGAGACAGGTTTTACTGTGATATAATACCTGCTGACCTGTGGTGATGATAATGAAAACATTGTTGATTCAGTGATGATGGCAATACAAAGGTTATTAAAGGCATACTCAGTTTTTTTTTTCGATCCAAATTTCACAGAAATTGTACCGCGTTTTAGATTTTTCTCTTTTTTTTTCCAGTTCTTCACGGAAGGCAAACTCGGTTAGCTGTTTGCTTGGTACTAACACAGCCCACACCTTTCGCACAGTGCTTTGACAATAGACCAATCTACATCGGTGCATCTGTATTACAACCAGGCAATATGTTTTTCCCCGGAGGACGCAGAAAATGGCCGCTCTATGAATCTGTTCCACTCAGATGCACTTAAATACCTGCATTCACTTTGAATGATTGATTGACTGACTGACTGACTGATTGATTGATTATTTGATTGATTGATTGATTGATTGATTGATTGATTGATTGATTGATTGATTGATTGATTGATCGATCGATTGATAGATGGATGGATTTGATTGATTGATTATAATTCTGCATTTCTTTTTCATGCATAATAATTATTGTAACACAAAGTCAATAGAACAAAATAATTGAATACATTGAATAATTGAATTGTTTGAATCTAACAGTTTGAAGAGATCGGTGATTAATAAAAGTGTACGGCATTATTCCATGGTAATACAATATGAAGACGGACAGGTGCATGTCATATATGCATAATGATATGCAAACTTAAGAATTGCCATGTACCTGCCGTTCAAAAGACAAATTAAACAACTCTAAATTTAACAGAAATACTGGAGAACATCATCATAAGCATGTATCGGCATCTGTGGTTACTACGTCTGGCAATCCTTGGTAAAGCTTTCTGGTTGAAACAATCTTCGTCACAATATTATGCCTAATTTTGGATTTAAGTCTAATTGTATGATTCGACCCTTGAGCATGCCCTCTCTACAACGAGAAGAGACGGTGGCTATTTTGCGCTTTTAATTGGTATTGTTTACCATTGGAAGCAATGATTTAAACAATGTTCGAGTTATCACATTTAATGAATGTGTGTAGGTCAGTTGTATCACAAAACAGTCTAACATATGAAAATTTAAAAATAAAGTCTTTATAAGGAGATATCACTATTTCTCTCAATAAGCCATAGCTGCAGACGGTTTATTCTAGAAACAATTTTAGCAAAATGAGCTGCTGAAAACTGTTACCCAATAGTGGCAAGCTAATGGAGTATCAAAATGGAGTCAAAAGTGGCCAGAGCTGTTGATCCAAGCAAAATCTTGCCTCTGAAGAAGATTCTGCTTAGATCGAAAGCTCAGGTTCCTTTTGACTCCTAATAACTAATGTTCACATTTTGTATATTTTTAACCAAACAATTATACTTAACATTGATTATGCTGATGAACATTTTTACATTGGTTGTTTCTGTCCCTAACTCACATTTTGGAACTATTTTGAAGCACTAACGCCAGGTTTTTGTTTCATCTGCAAATACTGAATAATGCCTTTAAACAGGTCTCTCCTCCCTGCTTTTAAACGAGCAATCTCACAAACAACAATGTACTCCTCGTAGCGTCTATGATGTCGGGCATATTATTATGGTTGGACCAAAGAATCTGCGTGATATATCCATCATTTCCGATTGGAGTACATGTAGCCTATAAGTGTATATTTGCCTCTGTGTGTTTGTGTGGCTGCTATTAGTGTGTGCGTTTGTGTGTGTGATGTGAGTGCGTATGTGTGTGTGTGTGTGTGTGTGTGTGTGCGCGCGCGCATTTCCGTCATCCGTTTCAGGACCAGCTGAATGGTGACCACTTGTCTACCCAAACCCCTGTAGAATCCCAATCTTTCGAAATGGATTCCATGACATTACAGAGTGTTTTATTGCAACCTTGGCCGAATTACAACTTGGTTGTCATGGTAATATATTATTCAGCTACCATCGGCGATTTCATTTTCCACCCAGTAAGGACCTACAATGATAAATGAGGATATTTTTCTGCATACATCGTATATGCAATGGTTTGCTAATCAGTTAGCGCCGATGGAATCATTATTATGCCAATTCGTGCTGAATTTATACCATGATGATTGAGATTGACTATGAATATAGTAAATAATAAATTATGTATAAGTTTTTCTTCTCGCATTCTTTATATTATCTACCTTGACCAAGGATGTTATATTGTTTCTGTGAGGCACCGATCATAATTTTAGCATGTAATGGTGAGATTCACCCCATATCTAATCGAGTGAGTTCGTGACGTCATTGCTAGAACCTCTTGAAGTCATTAGCTCACGTGACGTGACCAGCGCGGTTCTTAGGACGCCACTTGCGGACACTTCTAGTGATCACGTGGTTGTGATCACGCAGTATGAAAGAAATAATAACAACAACAGCAATTTTGTCATTTTGTGGCGAATCGCCATGAGAGTATTTCGCGATCCCCCCCCCCCCACACGTTTTGCGAGGGTTCTTCGATCACCGCAATGAGCTAAATCGCATCATACACCATTTCGATTCGCAAGTCAACCAACAGGTGTCACGTCTGAATGTTACGCCGCAAGCGGACGATGACTTTCGGATATCCATCGGTCCAGTGGTGTCTTTTTCTCTCTCCCTACTCTCTTCCTATCTTTTTGTCTCTCTTTCTATCTCCCCCTCCCTGCCCCACCCACCTATACTTAACCAAAAAGAAACGAAATTGTGAAAAGAAGATAGCACGTAGAGTACAGTTTGGGTCACAACGCGGGAATCTCAAGATGCCTCGTATGCATGTGGTGTATGTGAGTGTGATAGGGGATGGGATGTGAAGCGAAGTGTGAGCCATCACATTTTCAAGGTTTAGTTCGTATTTTTCCTTTTAAGTGTCATTAATTCAACTTGATGGTAGACATCAATTCAAGGGGTTGAATAGAACAACAAAAGATGTATCCCCAATTTACTTCCAAGTGAATTCTACTTCAGAAAAGTAAGGGTAGACAACCTGCAGACATGTAATGAAAATATTAAGTAGACCTGTTAGGATGCAATTACTTTGCTGCGGCAAAAAAAAAAATACAATAAAATATCGTGTGGCTGGCGAATGTACGCAGGAGTCAATGCACTATACCGCACTAGATTATCTACGCACTTGATGCCATACTTTTAGTGCACCTGGGTCCGTCTCTCAGTAATCATAGATATCAACATAGGCCTACATGTACAAATAATTATAATACACATTGTATGTTTGGTGTGTGTATTTTGAATATATAATTTTGACTTAACCTGTTATTATAATGGATATCTTTGCAGTGGCTCTTCAGTGACTGTTTGGTCTGAGGCCATCTGTCATCATGACTACCAACCCCGCCCTTGACATCGGAAAGGTATTCGTCATCATGCTCCCCATCGTGGCCTGTTTCCTGATGTTGGCGATGTCGCCTGTCCACACCGCTGGAGTTCCCCACGCCACGGACATCAGCTACACGGAGTGGGGCGACATCAACCTCGGGGGACTCTTCCCGATGCACCTGTACCAAGAGAACGTCCAGGATTGCGGCGAGCTACGCTCACTCGACGCGCTCAAGCGCGTCGAAGCCATGGCTTACATGATCCGACGCGTGAACGCGAATAACACCATCCTGCCCAACATCACGCTGGGGTACGAGATCTACGACACATGCTCGTACAGCGCGCCTGCGCTGCGCCAGTCGTTAAAGATGATCCCTTCTCAGCGGCAAGTGTCGCAGTGCGCGCTCAACTCATCGGATCCCTTACCACCCATCATGGGCGTGGTCGGCGCGCAGCGGAGCGCGTCGAGTTTGCAAGCCGCCATCCTGTTCGGATTGTACTCCATCCCACAGGTCAGCTACCTGTCTACTAGTGACGAGTTGAGCAACGCCGACAGATACCCGTACTTCTTGAGGACAGTTCCTCCAGATCGCTTCCAGGTGAGACTTTCTATCATGTTCAACCATCATTCATCCATTCTTCATTCATTCATTCATCCATCCATTGATTGATTGATTCATTCATTTATTCATTTTTCCATATCCGACAGAAACATATACATACTTTACGGAAATTGAATACGCAAATTACATCACGATACATAATAAAACTTAAGTTAACAGAGTATATCATACCCTTGTTTCTTCCCGCCCCCTCTCTATTTTGTTCAGTGTAAATGTATCACTGCATTAGTGAGTTATTAGGATTCCAGAATAGACATTGATAGAAACATACTGTAAAATTTACTTGCGGTTAATGTTCTTATTATATTATGCATAGAACTGAAAGCCTCTGGCTTTTTTTTTTTTTTTAATGCGGCCGATGAACATTAAATGATTACAAACAACACAATAAAAAAAGAAAAATGTAAGCTTTTGGTGTTTCTAAGTAATGCCTCAAATCTCCAAATGTCATGGCATGTAAACATGTACCTTTACTTTGAAGTTTGATGGAATTCTCGGTAACATTATGTTCGCGTAGCAGTATTTCCCGGTATTGATATCATCATGTCCAATCAACATAAATGAAAGAGGACAGCAGGCATTAGAATTGAGTGTAGTGAAAGCCATCTCATTAAGGCTATAACCCGTGAGTGTCACATGTATGTCACACTCACTTTTTGACGTGCTTAACGAGTGGCAAATGATTTATTTCTACAATGTGTATGCATTTGAAGCACTACGCCGATCCGTCAATGCATATGAAAAAAAAAGCGGAAAATATCAATCAACCACCCATTACAATGGCACTGACAGTCGTGGGTTCATCCGCGATCTCGCCTGTCAGTATAAAATGCATATTAACGGACGTTGACAGTTGTAACGCCGCGAGTGAGGTGAGAGAAGAAAAAAGTGCCTCGACCGATGCTTCACACAGCTGTCTATACACAATTGAAGATCATGCGGACGCAGACTACATGCAATGCGAATGTTATTGCTGTTATGCTGCGAGGTGTTAGGTATATTTACTTCATTAACTCTGGCATATTTGTGTATGTGACTAACGCCTCTATAACCAGGCACTGACGGTATGTCAATATTCCCACATGAAGCAAGAAATCAATTGGTTTCTTTAATATACACACGCGTATATTTGTAAATGAGAATATTCATGCATATATGAACATACAGAATATATACATATATATATACATGGGTGTGTGTGTATGTGTCTATGTGTGTGAGAGAGATAGAGAGAGACTGTTAATTGATAGTGAGTTAACTATCTATAGCTTTTATCTCGAGGTCGCCATGATAAATCCTTCCGGACATAAAGAATGAGAAATTTTAACTCCTGCATGTTGCTACCCTACAAGATACACTGTACGTATATTTCTGATTTGCCCCAGGGACCCCACGTTAAGGTTTCAGAATTCAAATAAATTGCTTACGGAGACTTTGTGGTATAGATGACAAGGCTCTGCAACTTGTTCTATACAGCTGACCCTTATAATTGATTCTCATACCCCATGATGTTTATAGCACATGTCATTATTATTGATCAAAACCATTGTGATTAACAAGGCGTCTTTAACCCGTGATAGCCTCTTCAGAGTTGCTACTGCTCTACAGGGGGGGGGGGGGGGGGGGTGGTGGGCTGCCACTATCATTACCCCATATTTGCCAGATTGCTGGTAAACATGGTTAGAGCTTGATTAACATAAAATTTCAGAATGTTTGAATTATCATTTTGGTTTGAGTTATTCAAATGTTATTGTTCTATCAATACATAGATTACTGCCTAGGCATTAGGATTGCTAATCAGCCTAATCCAGTAAAAATTAATCACGCAACCCCGCCAAACACACACATGCACACGCACGCACACACAAATACACACACACACACACACCCAAAACCACAAGAAAACAGTGTCTTGTTCATTGAAATTGCTACTTTTCTATTTTGGCTGATATAGATTTTTTTTTTTTTAATTCAAAGTTCAAAGTTCACCCATTTCCATCAAATAAACAGAGACAATTCAATCCTATGTATAAGCAGAACATATTATTTGTAATAATTTCAAAAACTTAGACTAACAAAATACATGTGATAATGAGTAACAAGACGAAGAAAACATAATTGTATTTTTTCGTTCTAGTACAAATTGAATAAGGATGGGAATGGAAATAGTGGGGGTGGGAATGGAAATTAATGTAAACATGGTTGTCAATTTTGCTAAATGCCTTTAGTAGTGATAACAACGTTTGAAAGTCATGAAATTAGGACTTTATTATGTATAATAATGAGATCCTGCACATTGTTATTTTTTGTTTTTTGTTCTCACATTGGCACAAAGGTCTTGATGAGAGAGAGGAGACGTTGGCCGGAATCCTCATTCGTGAAAAGACCTAAAAGTGACTTGAACCTATAGAAGTCGATACGATACTATACTTATAGTGTTTGGTGTCGATTACGTTGTGTACTTGGGCTCTCTCAGGTTTCGAGTGCTCTTGACGGTGCAAAGTAAACACACCACGCTCTAAACATGGTTTATTGACATAATTGTTTTTTGTGCGACTGGGCAAAAATCGAACACCCAGTAAGTTAGTGAATTTGAGTGTCTTGCATTTCATTTGGTCTGAAATAATTTGTCACTGACGTTGTAGGCAAGACTGATACATCAGGGTTGCAGATTTTTATAGAAACTTTTATTCGAGGAACACACACACACACACACACACACACACAAATATGAATTACTTCAGTAACTGTGACCATTCAGGCGTGATTTCATTAGCAGAGATGTATTTCATATGTTCAATTAGCGAAATATGGAATAAAAAAAGTCCGTGGTAGTCATTATGAAGGATTTATCAAATTATTCAGACAGTAGTTAGCACTCTCTTCAAATACACCTGTTCTTGGGTTTGTTTTTGCCATATTATGGAAAGTATATTTCCTCTGACAGGCGAACCCTGCTGGAAAGAACACAGTGTGACTTTCTCACAGTGTGAGAAACACAGTGTGAACACAATGTGAACACAATGCGAACATATTGTGAACACAGTGTGAAATCTCTTCAGACTGTTAAATTCAAGCGTTAAACAGTGTGAACACATTGTGAATCATCAATTCACAGTGTGACACAGAACCTTACCATGTGAACACTCTGTGAAAACCAAACAACTGTGTAAAATCATCTCCACGCTGTTAGATTCGAGCGTTTTCACATAGTCGACTATGTGACCACACTGTGAACACACTGTGGAACACCGTGATCTCTCGCGTAGGGAAGTTATGAGAGTTTGTCCAATATCAGACCTACGTGCTCTCCCCTTCATCCTTTTAGGTAGATTACGTCACAATAGAAATTGCTCGTCAATCAATTTTGTAATTATCTGATAGTTTTGCTTCATAATGTACAGTTGTTTTAAATATGCAGTCGGTCGGATCTTACGGTTATTTCTTAATGTAACGGACCTTTTATCTTTTACGCATCGAGATCCATCGTAGGTTCGGGGACTATATATATTTTGTTCATTCAAACGTAGAATATTATCTATGGATACAGATGCACGCATTTCAATCATAATAGTGCACGGTCATGCGCGAAAGCCATGAATTCTACATAAGTGGAACAGTGTTGCATAATTACACATTTAAACTTTGCCACAAAAATAGTAATAATATACTCGTTCAGGTGCCACCCTAGACTGTATGCACTCAAAATGCATACTAATCTCGTTGTATCTCTTCTTCGCTTCGGCCCTCAGTCTCACTGAAGCCAAAGTGAGCCTACCTTATAATGCATTTGTCATGCGTATAATCTAGTATAGTGCATTCGAGGTCATTCACAATGCTTATCCCACGTAATGGCGAGTATCCTAATTTCACATATGGCTATATGCTCATGATAGCTTGTAAATGACAGTATACTGGCATGTACTTATGAATATATATACACTCGAAAAAATGCAGCGAAATATCAACAAATAATGTGTGAAAAAATGGAGCAATATGTTATTTGGCCATCGTTCATGCTGTGGAAAATAGTCTCACGTAAACAACTGTGATTCGCACAGTGGAGGAAAGTCAATATCTTAATGTGATATACCCAGATCGGTGTGGCATATTGCAGGAAAATTGCTTGTACGGAGTGAAAGAACCAGCGCTCATGTTACGCGCTCAACTGAAAGTAGTAGCGTCGATTTGTTTGTTTGTGTTTTTTTTTTAATTTCTTATACTGTATACCGATGTCGGATTTACGAGAGGAAAATTATTAGGAAAAGTTTTACAATTAATGGAAAACTGGTGTGTGGTCATGTAATTATACCTCACGGTTCCACATTCCGTCTGAATCAGAACTTTCTACTTGGGATGTTACAACCTTGAGAAGGAGAAGTTGACGATCATCCGCAAACGCATCATTTTTGTGACATTCAACGATGACAAAGCCACATTATCAATCATCTAGGAGAAAACGGCAAAACCTAACTTTATTCCTCAAGAAAGCCACTTGTGCGAGATATCTCTCTCTCTCTCTCTTTTAAAAGAAGCTCCTCACCACGTGGGTTTCTAGGAACCCATTCATGAATTACACGAATTTGCATATATGCATATTCATATCATGGATAGGTCAGATGTCTTCCTGTTGACGATCAAATTCTGTGCTATCAATTTCTGATATAAGTAGGCGTATATCATGAGTAATTTTTGTGCTAAGATGTTAGAGTAAATCATCTAACATAATTGTCAACTCCATTCGTTATATTTCACTCAGTGCTAAACACTTGCTAAGGAACGTTTTGAAAGGAAAGGGTATCATTAAGACAAAAACAAGGCGGAAAATGATAACGAGAGAAAGAACAGGAGGAAATTGAAAACGAAGGCAAGAAAGAAAACGAGAAGATGAGGAATCAGAAGAAGAAAACACTAAAAAGAAGAGCCAGAAAAAATTGGATAAAAAGAAGAAAAATCAAACTTGAACAAAAAAACCCGCAGCAGAATAAAAAAGAAACATACTAAAAACGCAAAAAGGCGCTAAAATATATGATAAAAGAGATTTTATGTAGTGAGAAAAGCGAGAAATGACAAAGAAGAAACAGAGATGTTAAATGCAACTCTTTCAGCAGAACCAGTGATTGACAGTGACTTTTCCCGCCAGGTCTAATTTTAACCGTACAATGGCGAACATGGGGTGGGTGATATGATAATTGCGTTTTACCCTCTTTCTGTCACTCCGTCACATTCATGTCTCTGTCAGAATAGATTGCGTGTCGTCTGCAGGCCTTTGTATAGTCCTCTGGCTAAAACTCAGAAATCCGTGTCTGAGCCATGTCTTTAAACTCCTTTTCTGGGGCACGCTTGAACATAAAACGGCGTCAAACATTGTCAAACGCTTGGCTAGAGACTGGACCACGATCGTCGACCTCTTTCAAGATTTATGACAGCTTATGACGCTATTAAAAAAAGAGATGTATTGACGCCGTGCATTTATGGAGTGTGTTAAGAGTGTCAAGATGAGCTGGCGGGAACGGGTTGGAAATCAGCAGGCACGATGGCGGATATATCTTTTTATTTCGAATTATATGGTTCTGTCTGTGACGTCGAAGCAAAGTCGGCCTGATGCAATTATACATACAAATATCTATGTAACTAGCAACGTTGTCAATATTATGGATGAGTTGTGATATTTGCTATATTGGCTGCCATTGCAGCAAAGTGAAAAATTAGAAATCTTATTGTTATGATAATTCCCTTGGTGGTGACAAATCCACATGAATCCATCTGTTACATCCCAATCATCGCATACATGAATCACAGAAATGAAAGAAAATTTATTTTTGTTTTAGACATTAACACAGACGAGGTGGACAAGTCATGATAGTCATTAATGAAAATTAGATAACTCAGTTCATTCCTTCCAAAAGGCATATAAAAACTCCTATGTGAATAACTTGGAGTTATTATGGTGTTAAAGAGCAGTAGTCTATTGCACCAGTCGCCAATTTCTACAGTCTTAGCAGGAAACGTCAGTACACGTAACACTAACGTTGCCGTATAAAATAAACACACAAAAATTATCATCAATATAGATAGTTATAAATTGGCAGATAGATAAAATTGAACATGATTATCATGCAAGGCTTAAAAGATATGAATCATAAACCAGAAAATATCAGATCTGAAACTGGTAAACAATCCATCTCATCTCAAAAATATAAATACCCGTAACGCTTTTCGAAAATCATTACGAAAGTATGTCTTATCGAATAATGTATAAATGATCCCTTTGAAAACCTGTCTTGCAAAATACGTTATATAACATGTATTGTTGAAATGACTGGCCTCGACTAGCCTGCATGCTATTGCCGGTTCTTTTTTTTTTTTTAAACCAACAGCATTCTTTAACTATTGACAGTTCTGACTAAATTGACAATGTTTATTATGTTACCTGTATGGTAAAAATATTTCTTTTCATTTCGTTTCATTTCAGATATATTCACAAAACTGTTACAAAGAGATTCGTGTAAAAGGAATCAACACACAAATCTATCCGCTATGAAATTTCTATATTTTCCTTTCAGCGTCTTGTGTGGCAGCAATCTTGGCAGCTTCCATTGTTAGAATATTCTCACTGCTATTCGAAACTCTAACTTCTCACATGCAGGTTTAGCGGCAAAATTCTTTTTAGATACTATTTATTTTGTGAATATTATTTGAGCGGGCATAATGAACAAGTTGTACTGGGACCCAAATTCAGTATTAAGATAAGATTTGTGCACTGTTTAAACTTAAACAGTGAGCTTAGACTTTCGGGAAAGGAAAAAACAAATCTTGGCGACTTTCATGGAAAAAAAAAAAGCTTTGGGAGACTCATTAAAGAAGAAAAGTTTTTGAAACTTTTCACCACGTTGAGTAAGGAACTTCCAACTCACACATCCATCTTCATCGCTTACCACGTTCTGCTCCTGGTTCAACATGTGCATTTTCGTCAATTTGGACTCTATTTGCTTCATGCAGTTTATTTATTACGTTTTGCAGCTGAATTTGAATTAAATTGAAATAGATATTCATGCCCTAGTTTTATGCACGTGTTACTTACCAACGACTTTTAAATGGAAGATGTACCTTGTTCTTCATTATACAGTTAATTATTCTACGGCTTATAGTGCCTTGACAACACGTCTCATATTGTCAAAAAATCCAACGTCTAGAACGACATAAGCGCAACATCGATTCCACTCCATTCATTTCAATGTAATTACGCTCTAGCTTAAGATAAACATACGGAGAGTAAACAAAAGAAAGAAAAAAGTCAAATGGAATACACGAGTAGACAACATATGACGTTATATATATACAGCGAAGAAAAACCAACTCGTGGCGTGAAACAGATCGGTATCGTGTTTTCCATAACGTCACGTCGTCAAACGAGATAGGACAGTTGGCGCAATTTATACATCCTGGTCGAATTTCCATATTTTGGTCATTCTTTGTTTTCCTTGATCCAGGTGAATGCGATGGTTGATTTGCTACTCAAGTACAAGTGGAAGTACGTGTCTTTCATCAACTCAGACGATACGTACGGCAAGAGTGCACAGACCGAGTTCCGATCGCGAGCTGCCGAGCACGATATATGCCTGGCGGTAGCTAGAACGATACCAGCATCGACTGAGACCTATGACGAGGTGTGTGATCCTTTTGTTTCCTTTTAACGATATTATGGAAGACTACGATATATCGGAGGACAGGGGTGTTGATGACCTTGTTTTCGTTATTCGGTTTTCTTCAGCTGTATTGTGTGACGTGACCATTGTAAGTCAAGCTGATGAAAGTAGTTTATGAGCGCGTTCAAGCTCCAATTTTAGTTATTTTTTTTTCGCAGCTAAATTAATGTTTGACAATACTATGTCGAAAGTAATGGACCTAAATGATATCTACCCATGAGTTTACTTAATTTCCCTTTTATTTTTTTTTGTGTGCTATGAAATAAACAATGAAACAAACATTTCATTTATATTTGTGACATGTGATTATTTCTCCTATATTTTTCAATCAGTTATGAAGATGTATACAAGTGAATACTTTCAACTCATGCTCCATTGACTCTTGTTTCAGGTTTTATCTTAATGCACAATAGGTACTCACTTGAGATGGTAATTCGATCTTGGGGAATAAACGTGCAATCGATGAATCTCGATTCATGTCACATCTGTACACCTTCCTTTCCCTACTCTCGATCTCTGTCAAAGTTCGAAGTTCAAAGTTCAAATTCATGTCCGTTTTAACATATATCTCACTTTATATGTATCTATCTATCTAAATCTCTATCTATCTATCTAACTCTCTATCTATCTAACTCTCTCTCTCTCTATCTATCTATGTATCTATCTATCTATCTATCTATCGATCTATCTAACTCTCTATCTATCTATCTATCTATCTATCTATCTACCTACCTACCCACCTACCTATTTCTCTATCTATCTGTCTATCTATCTATCTATCTATCGGATCTATCTATCTATCTCTCTCTATCGATTTTGTTCTGCAGATCATCCAAGACCTGTTGGAGACCCAGAGCGCCACGACCCACTCGACCGTCGTCATCCTCTTCGTACAGCTCGAAGTCGCCAAGAAGATATTCGCCGCGGCCGACGCGGCGGGAGCCCAGCGCCGCTTCATCTGGATCGGCAGCGACGGGTGGGGAAACTACGACCTGCAGCCCGTTGAAGACCATGAGGAGGTAGCACTAGGTGAGTTTGCCTTGTTTTCCTACTGCATGAAGTGCCTAGGTTGTAAGGTCTATACACCTTCGCTGACGGTAACTTGTGAACTTGGGTATCCGCTAGGGATTGTTATCTTTATTTTGTTCCTGAGTAACTGAGTGTTTGGTTGGCGCGCAAGTTTGTGGGCGCGCGCGTGTGTATATTTGACGGACCACTGCACCGGCTCTGCACCGGCTCTGCACCCTCTTTTTGGCGAGGCGTGAAGTGGGATCCTTACCGTGCATGGGTTTCTCCCACATGATAACATGCATCACTGTATGACTCAGCTGGTCTCTTTGGACATCGAAATGGGAACATGTCTGTATATAGGACAGACTGTGTGAGCTTGTTGCCCTTACCGGATGAACGTTTTTTAAATGCAAGGATAGAGATGCGGACATGGGGATGCTTCGGTACCTATTCGCAGCAATAAACGAGTTAACCCACGACAATAGTTTTTTTTTTTCTGGTTGTTGATGCGCCTGATCGTGAGAGATAAGATCATAGGGATTACCTGACTCCACAGTTGTTACTGGAGAGGGAACTCAGGGAAATGGTTGGATGATGACCGGGGAAGATATGATGGAAGAACGTACGAGAAATGCAGGAGAGCATCAGTTAATGTCATGCGATTTTGTAAGTGACAAGTGCTCTAAAAAAAAATATAAGGTTTCTGGAAAGGGGGAAAGGGATGAGAAAGGGGCGCTTGGGTAGAAACGAACGAAACTAGACGAATGACCTTTTCTCGTTGTCCCAAGACGGCTGTGTGATTCGCTGCGATGCATCTAATGTACTCTCCATCCATTTTAGATTAGTTGTAGTGTTTTTGAGAACAGGCATCAGTTCTTGTTCAGCCGTCAGTCTGTCTGTTTGCACACTGACATGTTCTGGGGATTCTCCAGAGCACCCCGCCCTTCTTCGGGCAAATGGTCTCCACTGGCACAAGACTTTCGAAGTCAACCGTCTGAGGTCTTCTAGATAGCTACAAAACAGCGTAGAGCAGAATGGAACAAAGACAAAACAGTAAAAAGTAAAGAAGGAAGAAGAAGACATAATGATGGAGAGAAAGAGATAGAAGAGAAACAAAGAGAGGAAAAAGAAACAGAGAGATTTGAGTTATTGCGCGTCCAGCTTGTAGCCAGGAAGCTTGTCACTGCCTCTGTGCACGGAACGTCAAGATTTGACCTTTCGTGGCTGTGAAACAAGTGTAGGGTCATTGCTCTTCTTTACGAACTTATCTCTATCTCCCTCGGGCGATCTGGATAAACGGATGAATATGGACGGAAATTGACTCGACCTTTGGTGCGGCAAGGAAATTGAGGCCCGCCGTCCGATTCGGCCAACATTAGGGCGGTTTATACACCCAGACATCGCAGCTAAATCCAGCCCAAGTTTTAACGAGAGGAATTCCTCCAAAGAGTGCTTCGAAATCAATAATGGCATGTTAGACTTCGCTGGAGGGAACTCCACTCAAGCAATTCTCGTTATTCAATCACGCACTCTTGAAATACCCTACGAAGCCGAGAGCAAAGTCATTGTTGCCCTTATGGTCGTCCATTTTTTAATCTCATATCTGTGTCTTTTACATGGAACTGTGATGGCTTTCCAAGTTGTGGTCGGTGTTTTGCCCCCTTTTTCTTGATGAGAGAGGACGATTCTTAGATCAGTTTCTGCGCGAAACCCTGGGGATCCTATCTGTTGATACAGATTTAATGTTTGTTCCTATTTTTTTTGACCATATGGGTGAATCAAAAGACAAACATAATTATGTTCGTCAGGTTTCATGTTTATCACCACAAACGAATAGCAGTTCTGGGCCCCATTTCATAAAAAGTTGATAGGCCTATGATAGCAACTCTTGCTGGGATGACAGTTGTCATGGTAACAAGAATCCAGCTTCCTGATTCACTGTTGTTATTTGAAGTTGCCATTCCAGCAAGAGTTGCTATCCTAACATCTTTTATGAAATGGGGCTCTGGTCATTGAGCAAGGGAAAACAAAGCCCGGGAGTTGCCCTTTGAATTCGTGGTTTGTTCTACGTGACGGGCGACCTTTTCGTGGTGACCTCTCTAGAATAAAAGAGAAACAACATAGAATCGCTTGAAGTGATCGTCCACGTTGTATAATCATGGCGTAACATAGAACCTTGGCAGCGGAGAGTCTTAACTTGCCCTCAAATATACGTCATTGGTATTGATTTGTTTAGTCCATGTCTATGCAAACAATAACATTGTGGTTTTATTGACTGACCTTCCCGATCGCCTTTCCGCCATTGCTGCCACAGCGTTGCTAAGAAACATCTTTTCACCTGTGCCAAGCCAGACACGGTTCATGACATAATTTGTCCGAAAATGTAAGCACCGGGCTGCAATCGAATTCAGGTGTCTATGGAGTGTCAGTCCAGGCTACCATCTGAGGCTACCATGGTCTTTTCGAGCACATGATTTCGGGTTTTAAAAAAACATGAAGGGAAGAGTGAAAGTGAAGGAAACTTTAACTGTACACTAAAATTGCCGCTCCGTGCCTAGTCAGGAAGGTGTTCGTGAATGGATCAATACCTACATGACTGTTTATTTGAATTTATTTTTCGTGACCCCTAAGGAACCAATGGATGCTTATTAGTAAACAACCAACCAGAGGCAAAGATTATAAGTCCACTTCAAAGGACAAGATGAATGGTCCGTTTCATAAAGTCATCACATAAAAGTCTTTACATAAATCTCATAGTGGCCAGAATGGCTCATAAGTAATCATGTATATGTAGCTATGAGAGAAGTTTAACAGATTTCATGAAATCTCTCACAATAAGTGTGTCCCATGAGCGAAAAATTTCTCATAATTTAATATTTCTATGTCAATTTTTCTGTAAGCTCACACTGTTAGTCTTCGGAATTTTTGATGATTGACAAAAGAAACCAATTTGGATCTGAATCTGAATCATAAGACTTTCATGAAGCTGACCCCAGGAAGGATAAAGTTCCTTACCTTTGCAGCAAGGGGATTCGAACCTGGAACATCATGATAGACAGTCTGTGGACTTAACCACTGAACCACGACAGTTCCCTTAAAATAGGGACCGTTTACGGTACCAGGGAGATGGAAAGGTTTCCACTTCCCTGGTGGTACATGTTGAAATCTTTTCTTTCTGTGCGCTTTCCTTTGCTCCGCCGCGATATGTTTTCCCTTATCATTATATAGCCCAAAGAGGCGCATGGGGCAAGTTTCTTCAGATTGCATTGTCGGCGCCTCTAAATTTACTACACTATCAGGTTTCCACTCAAACTCTACCGCACGGCGGCACCCTATCTCCTTACAATGCAGCAAGTCAGGCGTTATCTGTTTGGTCTGCAAATTTTCGCTATTTCATTCCGGCTTTATTAGCCTTTGCTGAATTTTTCATTCCATTCTTCTTAACTTTGCATGAGCATGCCCTGCACAGTCGTAAGTGGCCGACAGCGATACCGAGCGACACCGAGCAGCAATGGACCCATCTAGTCACGACTTTCGAGTTTGTTTCGGTCTCGAGACGTGCTCGGAAGAACATGGCTCATGTCAAAGGGAATGTGAGGAAGAGAAAAGGGAAAGAGAGAGAGAGAGAGAGGGAGAGAGGGTATTTAGGGGGAGGGGGAGAAGGACAGAGTGTAAAGATATACGTAATAACGGGACACTTTCTTTTCGATACTTGTTGAAGTTAAAGTATTCAGCACTTTAAGACAAGTGTCGAAACCTGAATTACGACTGAAGTACATCTTCAGTTGCGAGCCATCAACCTCTCATAAGTGTTTTACGCAGATGTATACGTGTGTATTTAAACATACAGTGCTAGCATTTCGTGCATACTTTCCTCTCTGCTCGTTTTAATACTCCCTCTCTACCTCCATTCCCCTTTTTCTCTCTCCCTCCGTGTGCTCCACGTCAGAAAAAAGAAGGTTTGGCCTTTATATCAGTAGCGACGACAGAAATGTCCAGTAGATCTTTCGAGGTGGCATAAACCCTGGTTATCATCATTTCTTTGAAGCCCAAAGCAACGTGAGATTGGTCGATATCTTCACTCCATCAACGGGCCGATTGGTTACAGGCCGAGTTGATGGGTTGCTGGGGTTCAAATTTCTCCCGTGTTCTAACTTTCTTTCTTTCTTTTTTTTTTATATTAAACACAGCGACAGATGCCAGTCTGTCTGGCAGGATGTTACTGTAATATGTCCGCACTGATTAGATTTGATTAAAACACTACGTCCATCATCAGTTTTCGCGTGTTTGCGATATAACTCTCAGATCAACTTTTAGATTAACTTAATGTTTCATATTGAGGCGAAAAAAATTCACTTGTGCTAGTAGTAGGAACTGTCTTCATTATGTGTTTTATCAATTATTGGAAATTAGCATACTATTTCCAAGGTAACGAGTTAATGCTTCCCTGCCACTCGTGTTGCTTCAAATGGGGTAAGCCAGTCTCCTCAGGGAATGTCTCATGCACAAGAATGTCCCGACGTGCATAGTGTTGATCGTTACTGCAAGCACACACAAACAGACAGACAGACACACACACACACAAACAAACATATTCACACACCCTCACACACACACACATACACACCCACACACACACACACACACACATGCAAACGCACACGCACTCGGGTTAGTAATACGGAACTTTCTCTCAGTTCTGTCTTTCGCACACATAAAGTTTCTATCTGGAAACTTATTTAGTTGATCATTAATTCCTTCGTTCCTTGCAAAGAAAGTCGAATTTTTCATATGCCAATAGTAAATCAAAAACTGCATGTGATCTTAGTGGGTGTGCAGCGTGGCTGCTGCCGATTTGCGGGGTTTATGAATATTCATTAACTCGATTTTGGGGTGTCATTGTCGCGATTCAGTTGCCACCAACGGAATTAGTGATGAAATGTTCGGCAAAGCACGCTCGCAAGAGTTACCATACTGTCATGACGTTGGCCCGTGCATGATATCTACGAACTGGTACGAATACTCATGCATGGGAGAGCATAAATCACTTAAGAAGGAGAGACTTCGGGCGTATAGATCAGATAAGCGACGGAATGACGGAATAAGATCATTTGGTTCGATGCAGTGGTACTTGCGACGCCGAATTCTTTTGTGACGCATAGTGATTTTTGCCGTATATGCACAACAGCTTTTTTACAAGTGGTTTTACTGAAGCGCTGAAAGTGGAGTCGTCACACCCTCATCCGACGTACGTCAGTCTCGGGCAAAGACAGGAGTCCTCAGATAGTACCATTTACAACACACACAATGTCGTGTTGAAAGAATCTTACTTGCAATCCCTGTTGTCAACTGAAACTATCTTCACTCTCATGCAGCTACTAAGGAAGAGTATCTCCTGCATTCGCGGATCCTGGCCTTCCTTAACGACAGACAAAAAAAAAACTTCAAAAGAACTAGGAGAGAAATATTGACCATAAGTGGTCTGCATCATGTATTGAAAACTTAAGAATTATAAGCAACTAAACTCCACAGATAAGTGTCTTGCTCTTGCTGAAATGAGATAGTGATGGTACAGAGATATCTATCAAATATTGGGAGGGGAGTTGGAAAAATGGGGTAAGGATTTGCCTCATCAGTGTCATCACAGATATGCCAATGGATCATGGCACTATAGGCCCGTCATAATTTTCCAAGCATTCGAAACCTTGGATTTTGAGTTTCGTTTGTTTTATTCTACAATTGTACAAATGGATGGATAGTCCATATTCAGCTGCACTAGCTTATCTTCATGGAGTCCAGTTTTATGTACGGGGGGGGGGGGGGAGCACTTCACCGGGTTATGCACTCTGCTCTTTGCGATAAATGAATGAAACGGGATCTTTTACGTGCATGGGTTGTGACTCTCTCACACACAGGACCTTCACTGAATGTCCTATTAGATGGACAGTGTTTCGCCTCTATCAGAGGGAATGACATGTAATAACACACAAAATTTGTCAGTGAGAAACACTTGGATTCGAACCCGCACCCGAACCCGAACCATTTGATTTCAAGTCAGATACGCTACCAACTGAGCCACCTCGCCACTTCGAGTAACACAGAGAATGCAACAACTCGACCGAGGACCAATGCACCGCGCGGGACTCGAACCTCGAAACTCAGGAATTCAAGAACACAAGATCATTGAAAACTAAACTGCTGTGGTGCGGTTGCCAAGGTTCTGGACTGTTAAAACAGGGGGTACAAGGTTCAAATCTTGGAAGGAATATTTTACCCAGTATGACTCTGTTGCTGCAGGTGTGCAAATGGGAATCTGACAATTTATTGATCATGGCACGGCCGTAAGGGACAAATGGTTATAACTATTTTTAATTTGGTTTGGTATGGTTTGGTTTATTTCTGCGTTTAAGAAAATTCAAATTCAACATGTTCAAACTGATTAATAGAAAGGCAAACAAAGACAAATGCAATGATCACAATTCCAACAAAATACTAGACAAAAGTAGAAAAATAAAAGCAATAGTACTGTGCAATAAACGTAATACAAAAGATACAAATGTTTGTTTTTTTTTCGGTAAATGAGAAAGGTATTTGAACGCAAGGACTACAATCGTGAGTGGTCAGCAATAGTTACTTTGGAAATGGAAAAGGCCTCGTAAAAATGCAAATAAAAATATTCGACGACAGCACTCATGGGAAAATGGAGTGATCAAGTGCTATGGGTGCAGTGCAATCGCTGGTGTGGGTGTAGGAAAGCACTTGAATGATAAAGAATAAAGATGATGAATTATGGTTGTAAATGTGCGTTGCTGTAATTTAAAGAATAAGGAACATAATCTGCAATATCTGTTATTATTTTTCATCATAGCATAACATCACTATAGTTATTTTAGCTATCATTATCGTAATTATTACTACTATTCTTCTATTAAACCATATTGCTCCCATATGAGTTTGCTGTGAGTTTGGATGGTGAGATTCTGTTTGAACTCATTCCACTGTTTGGAGCGTTCAATCTCTGTGACGTATTCATCTCCATAGGGACGGCAACATTTTCGTTCCATAAGTTTTAATGGACCCGTCGATATACTCTCTATACATATCAGAAGCTCGTTGAGTTTTCTCGTTAGCTTTTCTTATCGGTGCATTCCAGACGCTTTATTTCAACGAATGATCTCAAATATTGACTTAAAAGGAGGGAAAGTAATTCTCAGAATGTCCACATCACCATTATCTCGGGAGGGAAATATACATGATATTGTATTCTAGCAGGTTGGCAAATATTATGCACATTTCCATGAGACCATGAAGCAAACACGAACTGGCAAAAGCTTGTTCATGGTACGTTCGCAAATATAATAGATAGTGTTTGTGTGACAAAGTATGCATTCCAATGTAATATTTCTTATTATTGAATTATTATCAATTCAAAATGCTCTTTTTTTGTATTTCGTTTCGTAAGGCATTGGTCAGCGACAATCTTTTTTTTTTTTTTTGGTCTGAAATATCTGTTCATATGTTATCATAAATGCCTCCATGATCTTTAATATTGTGCTATGTAACGTTAAATATTTTCAATTGGTTTTATCTAGTTTTGAGCAAATTTCTCAAGTTGTGCTTGTGTTTTGATGACTATAAACATTCGCGAAAGGACCCAAGGAATTGATATAAAGGCTGAGACTGGTTCACTCACTTATCTAGCCCGGTGCCAGTTAATGACATTTTGTAAGTGCGATATAAATTACCCAATCTTCCTGTTTTTAACAAACATCCTACAGTGACAAATACAGTAGACATCCACCTCAATTAATAATTCAAAAACTTATGAAGAGTCCCCAAACAGTCCCCAAATATACCTGTCATCCTGCGGTCAGTACCTATGTCTATCCGCTGTACTGTGAGACCAGCTGTTACGTCCACTACTGCACTCTTAATTACCAGTGTTAATTATCTACCAACAAATCTATCGCAATATATCTATTTACCAACACGCCAGATGTGCGAGCCGCAAATGTAAGTACTCGGCACGTGTTTGCAAGCGTGCTGCGACGTTTCTGAGAGTGTTTGATAATTTTAATCAACGCCTACTTCTACTTTCTCCTGGAGTGGCTGCCTTCAATGTAAGTAATTCAATCATCCTGATAAAGACAAATTGCCATGTTCCTTCTCCACGGCAAAAGACAGCTCAGGTATCAGATGCAAGATAAATAACGCATGGACCATAACTGATGTCTTTCCGAAAGAGCGATATTAGTTTCACGAGGACTGTTCATAACTTTAGATTTCATTTCCTTATACTTACGGATGAAATAGTAAGTATCTGGTTTTGGAATATGTTATTGGCCATTTGCTATATTTTCATTCAAATAACATTCAAGAAACTTGATGTCGATACGTAAACCTTATTGTA